>NW_026701834.1:0-91693 GCF_030435755.1 Ochotona princeps | reverse complement strand
TAGCCAAATGGAGTTGTTCTCCCACAAGAACCACACGGCTGATCCTTCTTCAATATGCCCCTTCACCAACATGCAGTGTTTCCTTGATTGAATTAGCTCTCACACCAATATTTGCGTCTAGAGCCTTTACATTGAGGGCTATCTGAAACGGCTGTGGCGCTGAAGTTGCCTGTGAATGTGGAGTTGGTGGCATGTGAAACCCGCATGTGGAGCATTCGTTTGTTTGGGATGCTGACCAACCCTCATTTCAGTCTAGGCACACAAAGGGCACTAAGCATAGAGTGTGAAAACTGAGTTTCCTTGAGAGCTGCTTGGAAGCCTGATGGTGTGTGAAGTTAGTGAGCCAAATGGAGTAGTTCTACCACAAGAACCACTCGGCTGATCTTTCTTCAATATGCCCTTCACCAACATGCAGTGTTTCCTTGATTGAATTAGCTCTCACACCAATATTTGCGTCTAGAGCCTTTGCATTGAGGGCTATCTGAAAACGGCTGTGGCACTGAAGTTGCCTGTGAATGTGGAGTTGGTGGCATGTGAAACCCGCATGTGGAGCATTCGTTTGTGTGGATGCTCTACCAGGTTCATTCCTAGATAATGCACTCAAAGGGCACTAAGCATAGTGTGTGAAAACTGAGTTTCCTTGAGAGCTGCTTGGAAGCCTGATGGTGTGTGAAGTTAGTGAGCCAAATGGAGTTGTTCTCCCACAAGAACCACTCGGCTGATCCTTCTTCAATATGCCCTTCACCAACATGCAGTGTTTCCTTGATTGAATTAGCTCTCACACCAATATTTGCGTCTACAGCCTTTGCATTGAGGGCTATCTGAAAACGGCTGTGGCGCTGAAGTTGCCTGTGAATGTGGAGTTGGTGGCATGTGAAACCCGCATGTGGAGCATTCGTTTGTGTGGGATGCTGACCAAGCTTCATTTCAGTCCTAGGCACACAAAGGGCACTAAGCATAGAGTGTGAAAACTGAGTTTCCTTGAGAGCTGCTTGAAGCCTGATGGTGTGTGAAGTTAGTGAGCCAAATGGAGTTGTTCTCCCACAAGAACCACTCGGCTGATCCTTCTTCAATATGCCCTTCACCAACATGCAGTGTTTCCTTGATTGAATTAGCTCTCACACCAATATTTGCGTCTAGAGCCTTTGCATTGAGGGCTATCTGAAAACGGCTGTGGCGCTGAAGTTGCCTGTGAATGTGGAGTTGGTGGCATGTGAAACCCGCATGTGGAGCATTCGTTTGTGTGGGATGCTCTACCAGGTTCATTCCTAGGATAATGCACTCAAAGGGCACTAAGCATAGAGTGTGAAAACTGAGTTTCCTTGAGAGCTGCTTGGAAGCCTGATGGTGTGTGAAGTTAGTGAGCCAAATGGAGTTGTTCTCCCACAAGAACCACTCGGCTGATCCTTCTTCAATATGCCCTTCACCAACATGCAGTGTTTCCTTGATTGAATTAGCTCTCACACCAATATTTGCGTCTAGAGCCTTTACATTGAGGGCTATCTGAAAACGGCTGTGGCACTGAAGTTGCCTGTGAATGTGGAGTTGGTGGCATGTGAAACCCCGCATGTGGAGCATTCGTTTGTGTGGGATGCTCTACCAGGTTCATTACTAGATAATGCACTCAAAGGGCACTAAGCATAGAGTGTGAAAACTGAGTTTCCTTGAGAGCTGCTTGGAAGCCTGATGGTGTGTGAAGTTAGTGAGCCAAATGGAGTTGTTCTCCCACAAGAACCACTCGGCTGATCCTTCTTCAATATGCCCTTCACCAACATGCAGTGTTTCCTTGATTGAATTAGCTCTCACACCAATATTTGCGTCTAGAGCCTTTGCATTGAGGGCTATCTGAAAACGGCTGTGGCGCTGAAGTTGCCTGTGAATGTGGAGTTGGTGCATGTGAAACCCGCATGTGGAGCATTCGTTTGTGTGGGATGCTTCCCCAGGTTCATTCAGTCCTAGGCACACAAAGAGCACTAAACATAGAGTGTGAAACTGAGTTTCCTTGAGAGCTGCTTGGAAGCCTGATGGTGTGTGAAGTTAGTGAGCCAAATGGAGTTGTTCTCCCACAAGAACCACTCGGCGGATCCTTCTTCAATATGCCCTACACCAACATGCAGTGTTTCCTTGATTGAATTAGCTCTCACACCAATATTTGCGTCTAGAGCCTTGCATTGAGGGCTATCTGAAAACGGCTGTGGCGCTGAAGTTGCCTGTGAATGTGGAGTTGGTGCATGTGAAACCCGCATGTGGAGCACTCGTTTGTGTGGGATGCCTCTACCAGGTTCATTCCTAGATAATGCACTCAAAGGGCACAAAGCATAGTGTGTGAAAACTGAGTTTCCTTGAGAGCTGCTTGGAAGCCTGATGGTGTGTGAAGTTAGTGAGCCAAATGGAGTTGTTCTCCCACAAGAACCACTCGGCTGATCTTTCTTCAATATGCCCTTCACCACATGCAGTGTTTCTTGATTGAATTAGCTCTCACACCAATATTTGCGTCTAGAGCCTTTGCATTGAGGCTATCTGAAAACGGCTGTGGCGCTGAAGTTGCCTGTGAATGTGGAGTTGGTGGCATGTGAAACCCGCATGTGGAGCATTCGTTTGTGTGGGATGCTGACCAAGCTTCATTTCAGTCCTAGGCACACAAAGGGCACTAAGCATAGAGTGTGAAAACTGAGTTTCCTTGAGAGCTGCTTGGAAGCCTGATGGTGTGTGAAGTTAGTGAGCCAAATGGAGTTGTTCTCCCACAAGAACCACTCAGCTGATCCTTCTTCAATATGCCCTTCACCAACATGCAGTGTTTCCTTGATTGAATTAGCTCTCACACCAATATTTGCATCTAGAGCCTTTGCATTGAGGGCTATCTGAAAACGGCTGTGTCGCTGAAGTTGCCTGTGAATGTGGAGTTGGTGGCATGTGAAACCCGCATGTGGAGCATTCGTTTGTGTGGGATGCTGACCAAGCTTCATTTCAGTCCTAGGCACACAAAGTGCACTAAGCATAGAGTGTGAAAAACTGAGTTTCCTTGAGAGCTGCTTGGAAGCCTGATGGTGTGTGAAGTTAGTGAGCCAAATGCAGTAGTTCTACCACGAAGAACCACTCGGCTGATCTTTCTTCAATATGCCCTTCACCAACATGCAGTGTTTCCTTGATTGAATTAGCTCTCACACCAATATTTGCGTCTAGAGCCTTTGCATTGAGTGCTATCTGAAAACGGCTGTGCACTGAAGTTGCCTGTGAATGTGGAGTTGGTGGCATGTGAAACCCGCATGTGGAGCATTCGTTTGTGTGGGATGCTCTACCAGGTTCATTCCTAGATAATGCACTCAAAGGGCACTAAACATAGAGTGTGAAAACTGAGTTTCCTTGAGAGCTGCTTGGAAGCCTGATGGTGTGTGAAGTTAGTGAGCCAAATGGAGTTGTTCTCCCACAAGAACCACTCGGCTGATCCTTCTTCAATATGCCCTTCACCAACATGCAGTGTTTCCTTGATTGAATTAGCTCTCACACCAATATTTGCGTCTAGAGCCTTTGCATTGAGGGCTATCTGAAAACGGCTGTGGCGCTGAAGTTGCCTGTGAATGTGGAGTTGGTGGCATGTGAAACCCGCATGTGGAGCATTCGCTTGTGTGGGATGCTCTACCAGGTTCATTCCTAGATAATGCACTCAAAGGGCACTAAGCATAGAGTGTGAAAACTGAGTTTCCTTGAGAGCTGCTTGGAAGCCTAATGGTGTGTGAAGTTAGTGAGCCAAATGGAGTTGTTCTCCCACAAGAACCACTCGGCTGATCCTTCTTCAATATGCCCTTCACCAACATGCAGTGTTTCCTTGATTGAATTAGCTCTCACACCAATATTTGCGTCTAGAGCCTTTGCATTGAGGGCTATCTGAAAACGCTGTGGCGCTGAAGTTGCCTGTGAATGTGGAGTTTGGTGGCATGTGAAACCCGCATGTGGAGCATTCGTTTGTGTGGGATGCTGACCAAGCTTCATTTCAGTCCTAGGCACACAAAGAGCACTAAACATAGAGTGTGAAAACTGAGTTCCTTGAGAGCTGCTTGGAAGCCTGATGGTGTGTGAAGTTAGTGAGCCAAATGGAGTTGTTCTCCACAAGAACCACTCGGCTGATCCTTCTTCAATATGCCCTTCACCAACATGCAGTGTTTCCTGATTGAATTAGCTCTCACACCAATATTTGCGTCTAGAGCCTTTGCATTGAGGGCTATCTGAAAACGGCTGTGGCGCTGAAGTTGCCTGTGAATGTGGAGTTGGTGGCATGTGAAACCCGCATGTGGAGCATTCGTTTGTGTGGGATGCTCTACCAGGTTCATTCCTAGATAATGCACTCAAAGGGCACTAAGCATAGAGTGTGAAAACTGAGTTTCCTTGAGAGCTGCTTGGAAGCCTGATGGTGTGTGAAGTTAGTGAGCCAATGGAGTTGTTCTCCCACAAGAACCACTCGGCTGATCCTTCTTCAATATGCCCTTCACCAACATGCAGTGTTTCCTTGATTGAATTAGCTCTCACACCAATATTTGCGTCTAGAGCCTTTGCATTGAGGGCTATCTGAAAACGGCTGTGGCGCTGAAGTTGCCTGTGAATGTGGAGTTGGTGCATGTGAAACCCGCATGTGGAGCATTCGTTTGTGTGGGATGCTGACCAAGCTTCATTTCAGTCCTAGGCACACAAAGGGCACTAAGCATAGAGTGTGAAAACTGAGTTTCTTGAGAGCTGCTTGGAAGCCTGATGGTGTGTGAAGTTAGTGAGCCAAATGGGAGTTGTTCTCCCACAAGAACCACTCGGCTGATCCTTCTTCAACATGCCCTTCACCAACATGCAGTGTTTCCTTGATTGAATTAGCTCTCACACCAATATTTGCGCCTACAGCCTTTGCATTGAGGGCTATCTGAAAACGGCTGTGGCGCTGAAGTTGCCTGTGAATGTGGAGTTGGTGGCATGTGAAACCCGCATGTGGAGCATTCGTTTGTGTGGGATGCTCTACCAGGTTCATTCCTAGATAATGCACTCAAAGGGCACTAAGCATAGAGTGTGAAAACTGAGTTTCCTTGAGAGCTGCTTGGAAGCCTGATGGTGTGTGAAGTTAGTGAGCCAAATGGAGTTGTTCTCCCACAAGAACCACTCGGCTGATCCTTCTTCAATATGCCCTTTACCAACATGCAGTGTTTCCTTGATTGAATTAGCTCTCACACCAATATTTGCGTCTAGAGCCTTTGCATTGAGGGCTATCTGAAAACGGCTGTGGCGCTGAAGTTGCCTGTGAATGTGGAGTTGGTGGCATGTGAAACCCGCATGTGGAGCATTCGTTTGTATGGGATGCGGACCAAGCTTCATTTCAGTCCTAGGCACACAAAGGGCACTAAGCATAGAGTGTGAAAACTGAGTTTCCTTGAGAGCTGCTTGGAAGCCTGATGGTGTGTGAAGTTAGTGAGCCAAATGGAGTTGTTCTCCCACAAGAACCACTCGGCTGATCTTTCTTCAATATGCCCTTCACCAACATGCAGTGTTTCCTTGATTGAATTAGCTCTCACACCAATATTTGCGTCTAGAGCCTTTGCATTGAGGGCTATCTGAAAACGGCTGTGGCGCTGAAGTTGCCTGTGAATGTGGAGTTGGTGGCATGTGAAACCCGCATGTGGAGCATTCGTTTGTGTGGGATGCTCTACCAAGTTCATTCCTAGATAATGCACTCAAAGGGCACTAAGCATAGAGTGTGAAAACTGAGTTTCCTTGAGAGCTGCTTGGAAGCCTGATGGTGTGTGAAGTTAGTGAGCCAAATGGAGTTGTTCTCCCACAAGAACCACTCAGCTGATCTTTCTTCAATATGCCCTTCACCAACATGCAGTGTTTCCTTGATTGAATTAGCTCTCACACCAATATTTGCGTCTAGAGCCTTTGCATTGAGGGCTATCTGAAAACGGCTGTGGCGCTGAAGTTGCCTGTGAATGTGGAGTTGGTGGCATGTGAAACCCGAATGTAGAGCATTCGTTTGTGTGGGATGCTGACCAAGCTTCATTTCAGTCCTAGGCACACAAAGAGCACTAAACATAGAATGTGAAAACTGAGTTTCCTTGAGAGCTGCTTGGAAGCCTGATGGTGTGTGAAGTTAGTGAGCCAAATGGAGTTGTTCTCCCACAAGAACCACTCGGCTGATCTTTCTTCAATATGCCCTTCACCAACATGCAGTGTTTCCTTGATTGAATTAGCTCTCACACCAATATTTGCGTCTAGAGCCTTTGCATTGAGGGCTATCTGAAAACGGCTGTGGCGCTGAAGTTGCCTGTGAATGTGGAATTGGTGGCATGTGAAACCCGCATGTGGAGCATTCGTTTGTGTGGGATGCTCTACCAGGTTCATTCCTAGATAATGCACTCAAAGGGCACTAAGCATAGAGTGTGAAAACTGAGTTTCCTTGAGAGCTGCTTGGAAGCCTGATGGTGTGTGAAGTTAGTGAGCCAAATGGAGTTGTTCTCCCACAAGAACCACTCGGCTGATCCTTCTTCAATATGCCCTTCACCAACATGCAGTGTTTCCTTGATTGAATTAGCTCTCACACCAATATTTGCGTCTAGAGCCTTTGCATTGAGGGCTATCTGAAAACGGCTGTGGCGCTGAAGTTGCCTGTGAATGTGGAGTTGGTGGCATGTGAAACCCGCATGTGGAGCATTCGTTTGTGTGGGATGCTCTACCAGGTTCATTCCTAGATAATGCACTGAAAGGGCACTAAGCATAGAGTGTGAAAACTGAGTTTCCTTGAGAGCTGCTTGGAAGCCTGATGGTGTGTGAAGTTAGTGAGCCAAATGGAGTTGTTCTCCCACAAGAACCACTCGGCTGATCCTTCTTCAATATGCCCTTCACCAACATGCAGTGTTTCCTTGATTGAATTAGCTCTCACACCAATATTTGCGTCTAGAGCCTTTGCATTGAGGGCTATCTGAAAACGGCTGTGGCGCTGAAGTTGCCTGTGAATGTGGAGTTGGTGGCATGTGAAACCCGCATGTGGAGCATTCGTTTGTGTGGGATGCTCTACCAGGTTCATTCCTAGATAATGCACTGAAAGGGCACTAAGCATAGAGTGTGAAAACTGAGTTTCCTTGAGAGCTGCTTGGAAGCCTGATGGTGTGTGAAGTTAGTGAGCCAAATGGAGTTGTTCTCCCACAAGAACCACTCGGCTGATCCTTCTTCAATATGCCCTTCACCAACATGCAGTGTTTCCTTGATTGAATTAGCTCTCACACCAATATTTGCGTCTAGAGCCTTTGCATTGAGGGCTATCTGAAAACGGCTGTGGCGCTGAAGTTGCCTGTGAATGTGGAGTTGGTGGCATGTGAAACCCGCATGTGGAGCATTCGTTTGTGTGGGATGCTGACCAAGCTTCATTTCAGTCCTAGGCACACAAAGAGCACTAAACATAGAGTGTGAAAACTGAGTTTCCTTGAGAGCTGCTTGGAAGCCTGATGGTGTGTGAAGTTAGTGAGCCAAATGGAGTTGTTCTCCCACAAGAACCACTCGGCTGATCTTTCTTCAATTTGCCCTTCACCAACATGCAGTGTTTCCTTGATTGAATTAGCTCTCACACCAATATTTGCGTCTAGAGCCTTTGCATTGAGGGCTATCTGAAAACGGCTGTGGCGCTGAAGTTGCCTGTGAATGTGGAGTTGGTGGCATGTGAAACCCGCATGTGGAGCATTCGTTTGTGTGGGATGCTCTACCAGGTTCATTCCTAGATAATGCACTGAAAGGGCACTAAGCATAGAGTGTGAAAACCGAGTTTCAATGAGAGCTGCTTGGAAGCCTGATGGTGTGTGAAGTTAGTGAGCCAAATGGAGTTGTTCTCCCACAAGAACCACTCGGCTGATCCTTCTTCAATATGCCCTTCACCAACATGCAGTGTTTCCTTGATTGAATTAGCTCTCACACCAATATTTGCGTCTAGAGCCTTTGCATTGAGGGCTATCTGAAAACGGCTGTGGCGCTGAAGTTGCCTGTGAATGTGGAGTTGGTGGCATGTGAAACCCGCATGTGGAGCATTCGTTTGTGTGGGATGCTCTCCAAGCTTCATTTCAGTCCTAGGCACTCAAAGGGAACTAAGCATAGAGTGTGAAACCTGAGTTTCCTTGAGAGCTGCTTGGAAGCCTGATGGTGTGTGAAGTTAGTGAGCCAAATGGAGTTGTTCTCCCACAAGAACCACTCGGCTGATCCTTCTTCAATATGCCCTTCACCAACATGCAGTGTTTCCTTGATTGAATTAGCTCTCACACCAATATTTGCGTCTAGAGCCTTTACATTGAGGGCTATCTGAAAACGGCTGTGGCGCTGAAGTTGTCTGTGAATGTGGAGTTGGTGGCATGTGAAGCCCGCATGTGGAGCATTCGTTTGTGTGGGATGCTCTACCAGGTTCATTCCTAGATAATGCACTGAAAGGGCACTAAGCATAGAGTGTGAAAACTGAGTTTCCTTGAGAGCTGCTTGGAAGCCTGATGGTGTGTGAAGTTAGTGAGCCAAATGGAGTTGTTCTACCACAAGAACCACTCGGCTGATGTTTCTTTAATATGCCCTTCACCAACATGCAGTGTTTCCTTGATTGAATTAGCTCTCACACCAATATTTGCGTCTAGAGCCTTTGCATTGAGGGCTATCTGAAAACGGCTGTGGCACTGAAGTTGCCTGTGAATGTGGAGTTGGTGGCATGTGAAACCCGCATGTGGAGCATTCGTTTGTGTGGGATGCTGACCAAGCTTCATTTCAGTCCTAGGCACACAAAGAGCACTAAACATAGAGTGTGAAAACTGAGTTTCCTTGAGAGCTGCTTGGAAGCCTGATGGTGTGTGAAGTTAGTGAGCCAAATGGAGTTGTTCTCCCACAAGAACCACTCGGCTGATCCTTCTTCAATATGCCCTTCACCAACATGCAGTGTTTCCTTGATTGAATTAGCTCTCACACCAATATTTGCGTCTAGAGCCTTTGCATTGAGGGCTATGTGAAAACGGCTGTGGCGTTGAAGTTGCCTGTGAATGTGGAACTGGAGGCATGTGAAACCCGCATGTGGAGCATTCGTTTGTGTGGGATGCTCTACCAGGTTCATTCCTAGATAATGCACTGAAAGGGCACTAAGCATAGAGTGTGAAAACTGAGTTTCCTTGAGAGCTGCTTGGAAGCCTGATGGTGTGTGAAGTTAGTGAGCCAAATGGAGTTGTTCTCCCACAAGAACCACTCGGCTGATCTTTCTTCAATATGCCCTTCACCAACATGCAGTGTTTCCTTGATTGAATTAGCTCTCACACCAATATTTGCGTCTAGAGCCTTTGCATTGAGGGCTATCTGAAAACGGCTGTGGCGCTGAAGTTGCCTGTGAATGTGGAGTTGGTGGCATGTGAAACCCGCATGTGGAGCATTCGTTTGTGTGGGATGCTCTACCAGGTTCATTCCTAGATAATGCACTCAAAGGGCACTAAGCATAGAGTGTGAAAACCGAGTTTCCTTGAGAGCTGCTTGGAAGCCTGATGGTGTGTGAAGTTAGTGAGCCAAATGGAGTTGTTCTCCCACAAGAACCACTCGGCTGATCCTTCTTCAATATGCCCTTCACCAACATGCAGTGTTTCCTTGATTGAATTAGCTCTCACACCAATATTTGCGTCTAGAGCCTTTGCATTGAGGGCTATCTGAAAACGGCTGTGGCGCTGAAGTTGCCTGTGAATGTGGAGTTGGTGGCATGTGAAACCCGCATGTGGAGCATTCGTTTGTGTGGGATGCTCTCCAAGCTTCATTTCAGTCCTAGGCACTCAAAGGGCACTAAGCATAGAGTGTGAAAACTGAGTTTCCTTGAGAGCTGCTTGGAAGCCTGATGGTGTGTGAAGTTAGTGAGCCAAATGGAGTTGTTCTCCCACAAGAACCACTCGGCTGATCCTTCTTCAATATGCCCTTCACCAACATGCAGTGTTTCCTTGATTGAATTAGCTCTCACACCAATATTTGCGTCTAGAACCTTTGCATTGAGGGCTATCTGAAAACGGCTGTGGCACTGAAGTTGCCTGTGAATGTGGAGTTGGTGGCATGTGAAACCCGCATGTGGAGCATTCGTTTGTGTGGGATGCTGACCAAGCTTCATTTCAGTCCTAGGCACACAAAGAGCACTAAACATAGAGTGTGAAAACTGAGTTTCCTTGAGAGCTGCTTGGAAGCCTGATGGTGTGTGAAGTTAGTGAGCCAAATGGAGTTGTTCTCCCACAAGAACCACTCGGCTGATCCTTCTTCAATATGCCCTTCACCAACATGCAGTGTTTCCTTGATTGAATTAGCTCTCACACCAATATTTGCGTCTAGAGCCTTTGCATTGAGGGCTATGTGAAAACGGCTGTGGCGTTGAAGTTGCCTGTGAATGTGGAGCTGGAGGCATGTGAAACCCGCATGTGGAGCATTCGTTTGTGTGGGATGCTCTACCAGGTTCATTCCTAGATAATGCACTGAAAGGGCACTAAGCATAGAGTGTGAAAACTGAGTTTCCTTGAGAGCTGCTTGGAAGCCTGATGGTGTGTGAAGTTAGTGAGCCAAATGGAGTTGTTCTCCCACAAGAACCACTCGGCTGATCCTTCTTCAATATGCCCTTCACCAACATGCAGTGTTTCCTTGATTGAATTAGCTCTCACACCAATATTTGCGTCTAGAGCCTTTGCATTGAGGGCTATCTGAAAACGGCTGTGGCGCTGAAGTTGCCTGTGAATGTGGAGTTGGTGGCATGTGAAACCCGCATGTGGAGCATTCGTTTGTGTGGGATGCTCTACCAGGTTCATTCCTAGATAATGCACTGAAAGGGCACTAAGCATAGAGTGTGAAAACTGAGTTTCCTTGAGAGCTGCTTGGAAGCCTGATGGTGTGTGAAGTTAGTGAGCCAAATGGAGTTGTTCTCCCACAAGAACCACTCGGCTGATCCTTCTTCAATATGCCCTTCACCAACATGCAGTGTTTCCTTGATTGAATTAGCTCTCACACCAATATTTGCGTCTAGAGCCTTTGCATTGAGGGCTATCTGAAAACGGCTGTGGCGCTGAAGTTGCCTGTGAATGTGGAGTTGGTGGCATGTGAAACCCGCATGTGGAGCATTCGTTTGTGTGGGATGCTGACCAAGCTTCATTTCAGTCCTAGGCACACAAAGAGCACTAAACATAGAGTGTGAAAACTGAGTTTCCTTGAGAGCTGCTTGGAAGCCTGATGGTGTGTGAAGTTAGTGAGCCAAATGGAGTTGTTCTCCCACAAGAACCACCCGGCTGATCTTTCCTCAATATGCCCTTCACCAACATGCAGTGTTTCCTTGATTGAATTAGCTCTCACACCAATATTTGCGTCTAGAGCCTTTGCATTGAGGGCTATCTGAAAACGGCTGTGGCGCTGAAGTTGCCTGTGAATGTGGAGTTGGTGGCATGTGAAACCCGCATGTGGAGCATTCGTTTGTGTGGGATGCTCTACCAGGTTCATTCCTAGATAATGCACTGAAAGGGCACTAAGCATAGAGTGTGAAAACTGAGTTTCCTTGAGAGCTGCTTGGAAGCCTGATGGTGTGTGAAGTTAGTGAGCCAAATGGAGTTGTTCTCCCACAAGAACCACTCGGCTGATCTTTCTTCAATATGCCCTTCACCAACATGCAGTGTTTCCTTGATTGAATTAGCTCTCACACCAATATTTGCGTCTAGAGCCTTTGCATTGAGGGCTATCTGAAAACGGCTGTGGCGCTGAAGTTGCCTGTGAATGTGGAGTTGGTGGCATGTGAAACCCGCATGTGGAGCATTCGTTTGTGTGGGATGCTCTACCAGGTTCATTCCTAGATAATGCACTCAAAGGGCACTAAGAATAGAGTGTGAAAACTGAGTTTCCTTGAGAGCTGCTTGGAAGCCTGATGGTGTGTGAAGTTAGTGAGCCAAATGGAGTTGTTCTCCCACAAGAACCACTCGGCTGATCCTTCTTCAATATGCCCTTCACCCCCATGCAGTGTTTTCTTGATTGAATTAGCTCTCACACCAATATTTGTGTCTAGAGCCTTTGCATTGAGGGCTATCTGAAAACGGCTGTGGCGCTGAAGTTGCCTGTGAATGTGGAGTTGGTGGCATGTGAAACCCGCATGTGGAGCATTCATTTGTGTGGGATGCTCTACCAGGTTCATTCCTAGATAATGCACTCAAAGGGCACTAAGCATAGAGTGTGAAAACTGAGTTTCCTTGAGAGCTGCTTGGAAGCCTGATGGTGTGTGAAGTTAGTGAGCCAAATGGAGTTGTTCTCCCACAAGAACCACTCGGCTGATCTTTCTTCAATATGCCCTTCACCAACATGCAGTGTTTCCTTGATTGAATTAGCTCTCACACCAATATTTGCGTCCAGAGGCTTTGCATTGAGGGCTATCTGAAAACGGCTGTGGCGCTGAAGTTGCCTGTGAATGTGGAGTTGGTGGCATGTGAAACCCGCATGTGGAGCATTCGTTTGTGTGGGATGCTCTACCAGGTTCATTCCTAGATAATGCACTCAAAGGGCACTAAGCATAGAGTGTGAAAACTGAGTTTCCTTGAGAGCTGCTTGGAAGCCTGATGGTGTGTGAAGTTAGTGAGCCAAATGGAGTTGTTCTCCCACAAGAACCACTCGGCTGATCCTTCTTCAATATGCCCTTCACCAACATGCAGTGTTTCCTTGATTGAATTAGCTCTCACACCAATATTTGCGTCTAGAGCCTTTGCATTGAGGGCTATCTGAAAACGGCTGTGGCGCTGAAGTTGCCTGTGAATGTGGAGTTGGTGGCATGTGAAACCCGCATGTGGAGCATTCGTTTGTGTGGGATGCTGACCAAGCTTCATTTCAGTCCTAGGCACACAAAGAGCACTAAACATAGAGTGTGAAAACTGAGTTTCCTTGAGAGCTGCTTGGAAGCCTGATGGTGTGTGAAGTTAGTGAGCCAAATGGAGTTGTTCTCCCACAAGAACCACTCAGCTGATCCTTCTTCAATATGCCCTTCACCAACATGCAGTGTTTCCTTGATTGAATTAGCTCTCACACCAATATTTGTGTCCAGAGCCTTTGCATTGAGGGCTATCTGAAAACGGCTGTGGCGCTGAAGTTGCCTGTGAATGTGGAGTTGGTGGCATGTGAAACCCGCATGTGGAGCATTCGTTTGTGTGGGATGCTCTACCAGGTTCATTCCTAGATAATGCACTCAAAGGGCACTAAGCATAGAGTGTGAAAACTGAGTTTCCTTGAGAGCTGCTTGGAAGCCTGATGGTGTGTGAAGTTAGTGAGCCAAATGGAGTTGTTCTCCCACAAGAACCACTCGGCTGATCCTTCTTCAATATGCCCTTCACCAACATGCAGTGTTTCCTTGATTGAATTTGCTCTCACACCAATATTTGCGTCTAGAGCCTTTGCATTGAGGGCTATCTGAAAACGGCTGTGGCGCTGAAGTTGCCTGTGAATGTGGAGTTGGTGGCATGTGAAACCCGCATGTGGAGCATTCGTTTGTGTGGGATGCTCTACCAGGTTCATTTCATTCCTAGCCAAAGAAAGGGCACTAAGCATAGAGTGTGAAAACTGAGTTTCCTTGAGAGCTGCTTGGAAGCCTGATGGTGTGTGAAGTTAGTGAGCCAAATGGAGTTGTTCTCCCACAAGAACCACTCGGCTGATCCTTCTTCAATATGCCCTTCACCAACATGCAGTGTTTCCTTGATTGAATTAGCTCTCACACCAATATTTGCGTCTAGAGCCTTTGCATTGAGGGCTATCTGAAAACGGCTGTGGCGCTGAAGTTGCCTGTGAATGTGGAGTTGGTGGCATGTGAAACCCGCATGTGGAGCATTCGTTTGTGTGGGATGCTGACCAAGCTTCATTTCAGTCCTAGGCACACAAAGAGCACTAAACATAGAGTGTGAAAACTGAGTTTCCTTGAGAGCTGCTTGGAAGCCTGATGGTGTGTGAAGTTAGTGAGCCAAATGGAGTTGTTCTCCCACAAGAACCACTCGGCTGATCCTTCTTCAATATGCCCTTCACCAACATGCAGTGTTTCCTTGATTGAATTAGCTCTCACACCAATATTTGTGTCCAGAGCCTTTGCATTGAGGGCTATCTGAAAACGGCTGTGGCGCTGAAGTTGCCTGTGAATGTGGAGTTGGTGGCATGTGAAACCCGCATGTGGAGCATTCGTTTGTGTGGGATGCTCTACCAGGTTCATTCCTAGATAATGCACTCAAAGGGCACTAAGCATAGAGTGTGAAAACTGAGTTTCCTTGAGAGCTGCTTGGAAGCCTGATGGTGTGTGAAGTTAGTGAGCCAAATGGAGTTGTTCTCCCACAAGAACCACTCGGCTGATCCTTCTTCAATATGCCCTTCACCAACATGCAGTGTTTCCTTGATTGAATTAGCTCTCACACCAATATTTGCGTCTAGAGCCTTTGCATTGAGGGCTATCTGAAAACGGCTGTGGCGCTGAAGTTGCCTGTGAATGTGGAGTTGGTGGCATGTGAAACCCGCATGTGGAGCATTCGTTTGTGTGGGATGCTGACCAAGCTTCATTTCAGTCCTAGGCACACAAAGAGCACTAAACATAGAGTGTGAAAACTGAGTTTCCTTGAGAGCTGCTTGGAAGCCTGATGGTGTGTGAAGTTAGTGAGCCAAATGGAGTTGTTCTCCCACAAGAACCACTCGGCTGATCCTTCTTCAATATGCCCTTCACCAACATGCAGTGTTTCCTTGATTGAATTAGCTCTCACACCAATATTTGTGTCCAGAGCCTTTGCATTGAGGGCTATCTGAAAACGGCTGTGGCGCTGAAGTTGCCTGTGAATGTGGAGTTGGTGGCATGTGAAACCCGCATGTGGAGCATTCGTTTGTGTGGGATGCTCTACCAGGTTCATTCCTAGATAATGCACTCAAAGGGCACTAAGCATAGAGTGTGAAAACTGAGTTTCCTTGAGAGCTGCTTGGAAGCCTGATGGTGTGTGAAGTTAGTGAGCCAAATGGAGTTGTTCTCCCACAAGAACCACTCGGCTGATCCTTCTTCAATATGCCCTTCACCAACATGCAGTGTTTCCTTGATTGAATTTGCTCTCACACCAATATTTGCGTCTAGAGCCTTTGCATTGAGGGCTATCTGAAAACGGCTGTGGCGCTGAAGTTGCCTGTGAATGTGGAGTTGGTGGCATGTGAAACCCGCATGTGGAGCATTCGTTTGTGTGGGATGCTCTACCAGGTTCATTTCATTCCTAGCCAAAGAAAGGGCACTAAGCATAGAGTGTGAAAACTGAGTTTCCTTGAGAGCTGCTTGGAAGCCTGATGGTGTGTGAAGCTAGTGAGCCAAATGGAGTTGTTCTCCCACAAGAACCACTCGGCTGATCCTTCTTCAACACGCCCTTCACCAACATGCAGTGTTTCCTTGATTGAATTAGCTCTCACACCAATATTTGCGTCTAGAGCCTTTGCATTGAGGGCTATCTGAAAACGGCTGTGGCGCTGAAGTTGCCTGTGAATGTGGAGTTGGTGGCATGTGAAACCCGCATGTGGAGCATTCGTTTGTGTGGGATGCTGACCAAGCTTCATTTCAGTCCTAGGCACACAAAGAGCACTAAGCATAGAGTGTGAAAACTGAGTTTCCTTGAGAGCTGCTTGGAAGCCTGATGGTGTGTGAAGTTAGTGAGCCAAATGGAGTTGTTCTCCCACAAGAACCACTCGGCTGATCCTTCTTCAATATGCCCTTCACCAACATGCAGTGTTTCCTTGATTGAATTAGCTCTCACACCAATATTTGTGTCCAGAGCCTTTGCATTGAGGGCTATCTGAAAACGGCTGTGGCGCTGAAGTTGCCTGTGAATGTGGAGTTGGTGGCATGTGAAACCCGCATGTGGAGCATTCGTTTGTGTGGGATGCTCTACCAGGTTCATTCCTAGATAATGCACTCAAAGGGCACTAAGCATAGAGTGTGAAAACTGAGTTTCCTTGAGAGCTGCTTGGAAGCCTGATGGTGTGTGAAGTTAGTGAGCCAAATGGAGTTGTTCTCCCACAAGAACCACTCGGCTGATCCTTCTTCAATATGCCCTTCACCAACATGCAGTGTTTCCTTGATTGAATTAGCTCTCACACCAATATTTGCGTCTAGAGCCTTTGCATTGAGGGCTATCTGAAAACGGCTGTGGCGCTGAAGTTGCCTGTGAATGTGGAGTTGGTGGCATGTGAAACCCGCATGTGGAGCATTCGTTTGTGTGGGATGCTCTACCAGGTTCATTTCATTCCTAGCCAAAGAAAGGGCACTAAGCATAGAGTGTGAAAACTGAGTTTCCTTGAGAGCTGCTTGGAAGCCTGATGGTGTGTGAAGCTAGTGAGCCAAATGGAGTTGTTCTCCCACAAGAACCACTCGGCTGATCCTTCTTCAATACGCCCTTCACCAACATGCAGTGTTTCCTTGATTGAATTAGCTCTCACACCAATATTTGCGTCTAGAGCCTTTGCATTGAGGGCTATCTGAAAACGGCTGTGGCGCTGAAGTTGCCTGTGAATGTGGAGTTGGTGGCATGTGAAACCCGCATGTGGAGCATTCGTTTGTGTGGGATGCTCTACCAGGTTCATTCCTAGATAATGCACTCAAAGGGCACTAAACAGAGTGTGAAAACTGAGTTTCCTTGAGAGCTGCTTGGAAGCCTGATGGTGTGTGAAGTTAGTGAGCCAAATGGAGTTGTTGTCCCACAAGAACCACTCTGCTGATCCTTCTTCAATATGCCCTTCACCAACATGCAGTGTTTCCTTGATTGAATTAGCTCTCACACCAATATTTGCGTCTAGAGCCTTTGCATTGAGGGCTATCTGAAAACGGCTGTGGCGCTGAAGTTGCCTGTGAATGTGGAGTTGGTGGCATGTGAAACCCGCATGTGGAGCATTCGTTTCTGTGGGATGCTCTACCAGGTTCATTCCTAGATAATGCACTCAAAGGGCACTAAGCATAGAGTGTGAAAACTGAGTTTCCTTGAGAGCTGCTTGGAAGCCTGATGGTGTGTGAAGTTAGTGAGCCAAATGGAGTTGTTCTCCCTCAAGAACCACTCGGCTGATTCTTCTTCAATATGCCCTTCACCCACATGCAGTGTTTCCTTGATTGAATTAGCTCTCACACCAATATTTGCGTCTAGAGCCTTTGCATTGAGGGCTATCTGAAAACGGCTGTGGCGCTGAAGTTGCCTGTGAATGTGGAGTTGGTGGCATGTGAAACCCGCATGTGGAGCATTCATTTGTGTGGGATGCTCTACCAGGTTCATTCCTAGATAATGCACTCAAAGGGCACTAAGCATAGAGTGTGAAAACTGAGTTTCCTTGAGAGCTGCTTGGAAGCCTGATGGTGTGTGAAGTTAGTGAGCCAAATGGAGTTGTTCTCCCACAAGAACCACTCGGCTGATCTTTCTTCAATATGCCCTTCACCAACATGCAGTGTTTCCTTGATTGAATTAGCGCTCACACCAATATTTGCGTCTAGAGGCTTTGCATTGAGGGCTATCTGAAAACGGCTGTGGCGCTGAAGTTGCCTGTGAATGTGGAGTTGGTGGCATGTGAAACCCGCATGTGGAGCATTCGTTTGTGTGGGATGCTCTACCAGGTTCATTCCTAGATAATGCACTCAAAGGGCACTAAGCATAGAGTGTGAAAACTGAGTTTCCTTGAGAGCTGCTTGGAAGCCTGATGGTGTGTGAAGTTAGTGAGCCAAATGGAGTTGTTCTCCCACAAGAACCACTCTGCTGATCCTTCTTCAATATGCCCTTCACCAACCTGCAGTGTTTCCTTGATTGAATTAGCTCTCACACCAATATTTGCGTCTAGAGCCTTTGCATTGAGGGCTATCTGAAAACGGCTGTGGCGCTGAAGTTGCCTGTGAATGTGGAGTTGGTGGCATGTGAAACCCGCATGTGGAGCATTCGTTTGTGTGGGATGCTGACCAAGCTTCATTTCAGTCCTAGGCACACAAAGAGCACTAAGCATAGAGTGTGAAAACTGAGTTTCCTTGAGAGCTGCTTGGAAGCCTGATGGTGTGTGAAGTTAGTGAGCCAAATGGAGTTGTTCTCCCACAAGAACCACTCGGCTGATCCTTCTTCAATATGCCCTTCACCAACATGCAGTGTTTCCTTGATTGAATTAGCTCTCACACCAATATTTGTGTCCAGAGCCTTTGCATTGAGGGCTATCTGAAAACGGCTGTGGCGCTGAAGTTGCCTGTGAATGTGGAGTTGGTGGCATGTGAAACCCGCATGTGGAGCATTCGTTTGTGTGGGATGCTCTACCAGGTTCATTCCTAGATAATGCACTCAAAGGGCACTAAGCATAGAGTGTGAAAACTGAGTTTCCTTGAGAGCTGCTTGGAAGCCTGATGGTGTGTGAAGTTAGTGAGCCAAATGGAGTTGT
Organism: Ochotona princeps; assembly: GCF_030435755.1. Classification (NCBI taxonomy): domain Eukaryota; kingdom Metazoa; phylum Chordata; class Mammalia; order Lagomorpha; family Ochotonidae; genus Ochotona; species Ochotona princeps. The sequence continues at coordinate 73,276 of NW_026701834.1, read as the reverse complement.
TCTCCCACAAGAACCACTCGGCTGATCCTTCTTCAATATGCCCTTCACCAACATGCAGTGTTTCCTTGATTGAATTAGCTCTCACACCAATATTTGCGTCTAGAGCCTTTGCATTGAGGGCTATCTGAAAACGGCTGTGGCGCTGAAGTTGCCTGTGAATGTGGAGTTGGTGGCATGTGAAACCCGCATGTGGAGCATTCGTTTGTGTGGGATGCTCTACCAGGTTCATTCCTAGATAATGCACTCAAAGGGCACTAAGCATAGAGTGTGAAAACTGAGTTTCCTTGAGAGCTGCTTGGAAGCCTGATGGTGTGTGAAGTTAGTGAGCCAAATGGAGTTGTTCTCCCACAAGAACCACTCGGCTGATCCTTCTTCAATATGCCCTTCACCAACATGCAGTGTTTCCTTGATTGAATTAGCTCTCACACCAATATTTGCGTCTAGAGCCTTTGCATTGAGGGCTATCTGAAAACGGCTGTGGCGCTGAAGTTGCCTGTGAATGTGGAGTTGGTGGCATGTGAAACCCGCATGTGGAGCATTCGTTTGTGTGGGATGCTCTACCAGGTTCATTTCATTCCTAGCCAAAGAAAGGGCACTAAGCATAGAGTGTGAAAACTGAGTTTCCTTGAGAGCTGCTTGGAAGCCTGATGGTGTGTGAAGCTAGTGAGCCAAATGGAGTTGTTCTCCCACAAGAACCACTCGGCTGATCCTTCTTCAATACGCCCTTCACCAACATGCAGTGTTTCCTTGATTGAATTAGCTCTCACACCAATATTTGCGTCTAGAGCCTTTGCATTGAGGGCTATCTGAAAACGGCTGTGGCGCTGAAGTTGCCTGTGAATGTGGAGTTGGTGGCATGTGAAACCCGCATGTGGAGCATTCGTTTGTGTGGGATGCTCTACCAGGTTCATTCCTAGATAATGCACTCAAAGGGCACTAAACAGAGTGTGAAAACTGAGTTTCCTTGAGAGCTGCTTGGAAGCCTGATGGTGTGTGAAGTTAGTGAGCCAAATGGAGTTGTTCTCCCACAAGAACCACTCGGCTGATTCTTCTTCAATATGCCCTTCACCCACATGCAGTGTTTTCTTGATTGAATTAGCTCTCACACCAATATTTGCGTCTAGAGCCTTTGCGTTGAGGGCTATCTGAAAACGGCTGTGGCGCTGAAGTTGCCTGTGAATGTGCAGTTGGTGGCATGTGAAACCCGCATGTGGAGCATTCATTTGTGTGGGATGCTCTACCAGGTTCATTCCTAGATAATGCACTCAAAGGGCACTAAGCATAGAGTGTGAAAACTGAGTTTCCTTGAGAGCTGCTTGGAAGCCTGATGGTGTGTGAAGTTAGTGAGCCAAATGGAGTTGTTCTCCCACAAGAACCACTCGGCTGATCTTTCTTCAATATGCCCTTCACCAACATGCAGTGTTTCCTTGATTGAATTAGCGCTCACACCAATATTTGCGTCTAGAGGCTTTGCATTGAGGGCTATCTGAAAACGGCTGTGGCGCTGAAGTTGCCTGTGAATGTGGAGTTGGTGGCATGTGAAACCCGCATGTGGAGCATTCGTTTGTGTGCGATGCTCTACCAGGTTCATTCCTAGATAATGCACTCAAAGGGCACTAAGCATAGAGTGTGAAAACTGAGTTTCCTTGAGAGCTGCTTGGAAGCCTGATGGTGTGTGAAGTTAGTGAGCCAAATGGAGTTGTTCTCCCACAAGAACCACTCTGCTGATCCTTCTTCAATATGCCCTTCACCAACATGCAGTGTTTCCTTGATTGAATTAGCTCTCACACCAATATTTGCGTCTAGAGCCTTTGCATTGAGGGCTATCTGAAAACGGCTGTGGCGCTGAAGTTGCCTGTGAATGTGGAGTTGGTGGCATGTGAAACCCGCATGTGGAGCATTCGTTTGTGTGGGATGCTGACCAAGCTTCATTTCAGTCCTAGGCACACAAAGAGCACTAAACATAGAGTGTGAAAACTGAGTTTCCTTGAGAGCTGCTTGGAAGCCTGATGGTGTGTGAAGTTAGTGAGCCAAATGGAGTTGTTCTCCCACAAGAACCACTCGGCTGATCCTTCTTCAATATGCCCTTCACCAACATGCAGTGTTTCCTTGATTGAATTTGCTCTCACACCAATATTTGCGTCTAGAGCCTTTGCATTGAGGGCTATCTGAAAACGGCTGTGGCGCTGAAGTTGCCTGTGAATGTGGAGTTGGTGGCATGTGAAACCCGCATGTGGAGCATTCGTTTGTGTGGGATGCTCTACCAGGTTCATTCCTAGATAATGCACTCAAAGGGCACTAAGCATAGAGTGTGAAAACTGAGTTTCCTTGAGAGCTGCTTGGAAGCCTGATGGTGTGTGAAGTTAGTGAGCCAAATGGAGTTGTTCTCCCACAAGAACCACTCGGCTGATCCTTCTTCAATATGCCCTTCACCAACATGCAGTGTTTCCTTGATTGAATTTGCTCTCACACCAATATTTGCGTCTAGAGCCTTTGCATTGAGGGCTATCTGAAAACGGCTGTGGCGCTGAAGTTGCCTGTGAATGTGGAGTTGGTGGCATGTGAAACCCGCATGTGGAGCATTCGTTTGTGTGGGATGCTCTACCAGGTTCATTCCTAGATAATGCACTCAAAGGGCACTAAGCATAGAGTGTGAAAACTGAGTTTCCTTGAGAGCTGCTTGGAAGCCTGATTGTGTGTGAAGTTAGTGAGCCAAATGGAGTTGTTCTCCCACAAGAACCACTCTGCTGATCCTTCTTCAATATGCCCTTCACCAACATGCAGTGTTTCCTTGATTGAATTAGCTCTCACACCAATATTTGCGTCTAGAGCCTTTGCATTGAGGGCTATCTGAAAACGGCTGTGGCGCTGAAGTTGCCTGTGAATGTGGAGTTGGTGGCATGTGAAACCCGCATGTGGAGCATTCGTTTGTGTGGGATGCTCTACCAGGTTCATTCCTAGATAATGCACTCAAAGGGCACTAAACAGAGTGTGAAAACTGAGTTTCCTTGAGAGCTGCTTGGAAGCCTGATGGTGTGTGAAGTTAGTGAGCCAAATGGAGTTGTTCTCCCACAAGAACCACTCGGCTGATCCTTCTTCAATATGCCCTTCACCAACATGCAGTGTTTCCTTGATTGAATTAGCTCTCACACCAATATTTGCGTCTAGAGCCTTTGCATTGAGGGCTATCTGAAAACGGCTGTGGCGCTGAAGTTGCCTGTGAATGTGGAGTTGGTGGCATGTGAAACCCGCATGTGGAGCATTCGTTTGTGTGGGATGCTCTACCAGGTTCATTCCTAGATAATGCACTCAAAGGGCACTAAACAGAGTGTGAAAACTGAGTTTCCTTGAGAGCTGCTTGGAAGCCTGATGGTGTGTGAAGTTAGTGAGCCAAATGGAGTTGTTCTCCCACAAGAACCACTCGGCTGATCCTTCTTCAATATGCCCTTCACCAACATGCAGTGTTTCCTTGATTGAATTAGCTCTCACACCAATATTTGCGTCTAGAGCCTTTGCATTGAGAACTATCTGAAAATGGCTGTGGCGCTGAAGTTGCCTGTGAATGTGGAGTTGGTGGCATGTGAAACCCGCATGTGGAGCATTCGTTTGTGTGGGATGCTGACCAAGCTTCATTTCAGTCCTAGGCACACAAAGAGCACTAAATATAGAGTGTGAAAACTGAGTTTCCTTGAGAGCTGCTTGGAAGCCTGATGGTGTGTGAAGTTAGTGAGCCAAATGGAGTTGTTCTCCCACAAGAACCACTCGGCTGATCCTTCTTCAATATGCCCTTCACCAACATGCAGTGTTTCCTTGATTGAATTAGCTCTCACACCAATATTTGCGTCTAGAGCCTTTGCATTGAGGGCTATCTGAAAACGGCTGTGGCGCTGAAGTTGCCTGTGAATGTGGAGTTGGTGGCATGTGAAACCCGCATGTGGAGCATTCGTTTGTGTGGGATGCTCTACCAGGTTCATTCCTAGATAATGCACTCAAAGGGCACTAAGCATAGAGTGTGAAAACTGAGTTTCCTTGAGAGCTGCTTGGAAGCCTGATGGTGTGTGAAGTTAGTGAGCCAAATGGAGTTGTTCTCCCACAAGAACCACTCGGCTGATCCTTCTTCAATATGCCCTTCACCAACATGCAGTGTTTCCTTGATTGAATTAGCTCTCACACCAATATTTGCGTCTAGAGCCTTTGCATTGAGGGCTATCTGAAAACGGCTGTGGCGCTGAAGTTGCCTGTGAATGTGGAGTTGGTGGCATGTGAAACCCGCATGTGGAGCATTCGTTTGTGTGGGATGCTCTACCAGGTTCATTCCTAGATAATGCACTCAAAGGGCACTAAGCATAGAGTGTGAAAACTGAGTTTCCTTGAGAGCTGCTTGGAAGCCTGATGGTGTGTGAAGTTAGTGAGCCAAATGGAGTTGTTCTCCCACAAGAACCACTCGGCTGATCCTTCTTTAATATGCCCTTCACCAACATGCAGTGTTTCCTTGATTGAATTAGCTCTCACACCAATATTTGCGTCTAGAGCCTTTGCATTGAGGACTATCTGAAAACGGCTGTGGCGCTGAAGTTGCCTGTGAATGTGGAGTTGGTGGCATGTGAAACCCGCATGTGGAGCATTCGCTTGTGTGGGATGCTCTACCAGGTTCATTCCTAGATAATGCACTCAAAGGGCACTAAGCATAGAGTGTGAAAACTGAGTTTCCTTGAGAGCTGCTTGGAAGCCTGATGGTGTGTGAAGTTAGTGAGCCAAATGGAGTTGTTCTCCCACAAGAACCACTCGGCTGATCTTTCTTCAATATGCCCTTCACCAACATGCAGTGTTTCCTTGATTGAATTAGCTCTCACACCAATATTTGCGTCCAGAGCCTTTGCATTGAGGGCTATCTGAAAACGGCTGTGGCGCTGAAGTTGCCTGTGAATGTGGAGTTGGTGGCATGTGAAACCCGCATGTGGAGCATTCGTTTGTGTGGGATGCTCTACCAGGTTCATTCCTAGATAATGCACTCAAAGGGCACTAAGCATAGAGTGTGAAAACTGAGTTTCCTTGAGAGCTGCTTGGAAGCCTGATGGTGTGTGAAGTTAGTGAGCCAAATGGAGTTGTTCTCCCACAAGAACCACTCGGCTGATCTTTCTTCAATATGCCCTTCACCAACATGCAGTGTTTCCTTGATTGAATTAGCTCTCACACCAATATTTGCGTCTAGAGCCTTTGCATTGAGGGCTATCTGAAAACGGCTGTGGCACTGAAGTTGCCTGTGAATGTGGAGTTGGTGGCATGTGAAACCCGCATGTGGAGCATTCGTTTGTGTGGGATGCTGACCAAGCCTCATTTCAGTCCTAGGCACACAAAGGGCACTAAGCATAGAGTGTGAAAACTGAGTTTCCTTGAGAGCTGCTTGGAAGCCTGATGGTGTGTGAAGTTAGTGAGCCAAATGGAGTTGTTCTCCCACAAGAACCACTCGGCTGATCCTTCTTCAATATGCCCTTCACCAACATGCAGTGTTTCCTTGATTGAATTAGCTCTCACACCAATATTTGCGTCTAGAGCCTTTGCATTGAGGGCTATCTGAAAACGGCTGTGGCGCTGAAGTTGCCTGTGAATGCGGAGTTGGTGGCATGTGAAACCCGCATGTGGAGCATTCGTTTGTGTGGGATGCTCTACCAGGTTCATTCCTAGATAATGCACTCAAAGGGCACTAAGCATAGAGTGTGAAAACTGAGTTTCCTTGAGAGCTGCTTGGAAGCCTGATGGTGTGTGAAGTTAGTGAGCCAAATGGAGTTGTTCTCCCACAAGAACCACTCGTCTGATCTTTCTTCAATATGCCCTTCACCAACATGCAGTGTTTCCTTGATTGAATTAGCTCTCACACCAATATTTGCGTCTAGAGCCTTTGCATTGAGGGCTATCTGAAAACGGCTGTGGCGCTGAAGTTGCCTGTGAATGTGGAGTTGGTGGCATGTGAAACCCGCATGTGGAGCATTCGTTTGTGTGGGATGCTCTACCAGGTTTATTCCTAGATAATGCACTGAAAGGGCACTAAGCATAGAGTGTGAAAACTGAGTTTTTTTGAGAGCTGCTTGGAAGCCTGATGGTGTGTGAAGTTAGTGAGCCAAATGGAGTTGTTCTCCCACAAGAACCACCCGGCTGATCCTTCTTCAATATGCCCTTCACCAACATGCAGTGTTTCCTTGATTGAATTAGCTCTCACACCAATATTTGCGTCTAGAGCCTTTGCATTGAGGGCTATCTGAAAACGGCTGTGGCGCTGAAGTTGCCTGTGAATGTGGAGTTGGTGGCATGTGAAACCCGCATGTGGAGCATTCGTTTGTGTGGGATGCTCTAACAGGTTCATTTCACTCCTAGCCATACAAAGGGCACTAAGCATAGAGTGTGAAAACTGAGTTTCCTTGAGAGCTGCTTGGAAGCCTGATGGTGTGTGAAGTTAGTGAGCCAAATGGAGTTGTTCTCCCACAAGAACCACTCGGCTGATCCTTCTTCAATATGCCCTTCACCAACATGCAGTGTTTCCTTGATTGAATTAGCTCTCACACCAATATTTGCGTCTAGAGCCTTTGCATTGAGGGCTATCTGAAAACGGCTGTGACGCTGAAGTTGCCTGTGAATGTGGAGTTGGTGGCATGTGAAACCCGCATGTGGAGCATTCGTTTGTGTTGGATGCTCTACCAGGTTCATTCCTAGATAATGCACTCAAAGGGCACTAAGCATAGAGTGTGAAAACTGAGTTTCCTTGAGAGCTGCTTGGAAGCCTGATGGTGTGTGAAGTTAGTGAGCCAAATGGAGTTGTTCTCCCACAAGAACCACTCGGTTGATCCTTCTTCAATATGCCCTTCACCAACATGCAGTGTTTCCTTGATTGAATTAGCTCTCACACCAATATTTGCGTCTAGAGCCTTTGCATTGAGGGCTATCTGAAAACGGCTGTGGCGCTGAAGTTGCCTGTGAATGTGGAGTTGGTGGCATGTGAAACCCGCATGTGGAGCATTCGTTTGTGTGGGATGCTCTACCAGGTTCATTCCTAGATAATGCACTCAAAGGGCACTAAGCATAGAGTGTGAAAACTGAGTTTCCTTGAGAGCTGCTTGGAAGCCTGATGGTGTGTGAAGTTAGTGAGCCAAATGGAGTTGTTCTCCCACAAGAACCACTCGGCTGATCCTTCTTCAATATGCCCTTCACCAACATGCAGTGTTTCCTTGATTGAATTAGCTCTCACACCAATATTTGCGTCTAGAGCCTTTGCATTGAGGGCTATCTGAAAACGGCTGTGGCGCTGAAGTTGCCTGTGAATGTGGAGTTGGTGGCATGTGAAACCCGCATGTGGAGCATTCGTTTGTGTGGGATGCTCTACCAGGTTCATTCCTAGATAATGCACTCAAAGGGCACTAAGCATAGAGTGTGAAAACTGAGTTTCCTTGAGAGCTGCTTGGAAGCCTGATGGTGTGTGAAGTTAGTGAGCCAAATGGAGTTGTTCTCCCACAAGAACCACTCGGCTGATCCTTCTTCAATATGCCCTTCACCAACATGCAGTGTTTCCTTGATTGAATTAGCTCTCAGAACAATATTTGCGTCTAGAGCCTTTGCATTGAGGGCTATCTGAAAACGGCTGTGGCGCTGAAGTTGCCTGTGAATGTGGAGTTGGTGGCATGTGAAACCCGCATGTGGAGCATTCGTTTGTGTGGGATGCTCTACCAGGTTCATTCCTAGATAATGCACTCAAAGGGCACTAAGCATAGAGTGTGAAAACCGAGTTTCCTTGAGAGCTGCTTGGAAGCCTGATGGTGTGTGAAGTTAGTGAGCCAAATGGAGTTGTTCTCCCACAAGAACCACTCGGCTGATCTTTCTTCAATATGCCCTTCACCAACATGCAGTGTTTCCTTGATTGAATTAGCTCTCACACCAATATTTGCGTCTAGAGCCTTTGCATTGAGGGCTATCTGAAAACGGCTGTGGCGCTGAAGTTGCCTGTGAATGTGGAGTTGGTGGCATGTGAAACCCGCATGTGGAGCATTCGCTTGTGTGGGATGCTCTACCAGGTTCATTCCTAGATAATGCACTCAAAGGGCACTAAGCATAGAGTGTGAAAACTGAGTTTTTTTGAGAGCTGCTTGGAAGCCTGATGGTGTGTGAAGTTAGTGAGCCAAATGGAGTTGTTCTCCCACAAGAACCACTCGGCTGATCCTTCTTCAATATGCCCTTCACCAACATGCAGTGTTTCCTTGATTGAATTAGCTCTCACACCAATATTTGCGTCTAGAGCCTTTGCATTGAGGGCTATCTGAAAATGGCTGTGGCGCTGAAGTTGCCTGTGAATGTGGAGTTGGTGGCATGTGAAACCCGCATGTGGAGCATTCGTTTGTGTGGGATGCTCTACCAGGTTCATTCCTAGATAATGCACTCAAAGGGCACTAAGCATAGAGTGTGAAAACTGAGTTTCCTTGAGAGCTGCTTGGAAGCCTGATGGTGTGTGAAGTTAGTGAGCCAAGTGGAGTTGTTCTCCCACAAGAACCACTCGGCTGATCTTTCTTCAATATGCCCTTCACCAACATGCAGTGTTTCCTTGATTGAATTAGCTCTCACACCAATATTTGCGTCTAGAGCCTTTGCATTGAGGGCTATCTGAAAACGGCTGTGGCGCTGAAGTTGCCTGTGAATGTGGAGTTGGTGGCATGTGAAACCCGCATGTGGAGCATTCGCTTGTGTGGGATGCTCTACCAGGTTCATTCCTAGATAATGCACTCAAAGGGCACTAAGCATAGAGTGTGAAAACTGAGTTTCCTTGAGAGCTGCTTGGAAGCCTGATGGTGTGTGAAGTTAGTGAGCCAAATGCAGTTGTTCTCCCACAAGAACCACTCGGCTGATCTTTCTTCAATATGCCCTTCACCAACATGCAGTGTTTCCTTGATTGAATTAGCTCTCACACCAATATTTGCGTCCAGAGCCTTTGCATTGAGGGCTATCTGAAAACGGCTGTGGCGCTGAAGTTGCCTGTGAATGTGGAGTTGGTGGCATGTGAAACCCGCATGTGGAGCATTCGTTTGTGTGGGATGCTGACCAAGCTTCATTTCAGTCCTAGGCACAAAAAGAGCACTAAACATAGAGTGTGAAAACTGAGTTTCCTTGAGAGCTGCTTGGAAGCCTGATGGTGTGTGAAGTTAGTGAGCCAAATGGAGTTTTTCTCCCACAAGAACCACTCGGCTGATCCTTCTTCAATATGCCCTTCACCAACATGCAGTGTTTCCTTGATTGAATTAGCTCTCACACCAATATTTGCGTCTAGAGCCTTTGCATTGAGGGCTATCTGAAAATGGCTGTGGCGCTGAAGTTACCTGTGAATGTGGAGTTGGTGGCATGTGAAACCCGCATGTGGAGCATTCGTTTGTGTGGGATGCTCTACCAGGTTCATTCCTAGATAATGCACTCAAAGGGCACTAAGCATAGAGTGTGAAAACTGAGTTTCCTTGAGAGCTGCTTGGAAGCCTGATGGTGTGTGAAGTTAGTGAGCCAAATGGAGTTGTTCTCCCACAAGAACCACTCGGCTGATCTTTCTTCAATATGCCCTTCACCAACATGCAGTGTTTCCTTGATTGAATTAGCTCTCACACCAATATTTGCGTCTAGAGCCTTTGCATTGAGGGCTATCTGAAAACGGCTGTGGCACTGAAGTTGCCTGTGAATGTGGAGTTGGTGGCATGTGAAACCCGCATGTGGAGCATTCGTTTGTGTGGGATGCTGACCAAGCTTCATTTCAGTCCTAGGCACACAAAGAGCACTAAACATAGAGTGTGAAAACTGAGTTTCCTTGAGAGCTGCTTGGAAGCCTGATGGTGTGTGAAGTTAGTGAGCCAAATGGAGTTGTTCTCCCACAAGAACCACTCGGCTGATCCTTCTTCAATATGCCCTTCACCAACATGCAGTGTTTCCTTGATTGAATTAGCTCTCACACCAATATTTGCGTCTACAGCCTTTGCATTGAGGGCTATCTGAAAATGGCTGTGGCGCTGAAGTTGCCTGTGAATGTGGAGTTGGTGGCATGTGAAACCCGCATGTGGAGCATTCGTTTGTGTGGGATGCTCTACCAGGTTCATTCCTAGATAATGCACTCAAAGGGCACTAAGCATAGAGTGTGAAAACTGAGTTTCCTTGAGAGCTGCTTGGAAGCCTGATGGTGTGTGAAGTTAGTGAGCCAAATGGAGTTGTTCTCCCACAAGAACCACTCGGCTGATCCTTCTTCAATATGCCCTTCACCAACATGCAGTGTTTCCTTGATTGAATTAGCTCTCACACCAATATTTACGTCTAGAGCCTTTGCATTGAGGGCAATCTGAAAATGGCTGTGGCGCTGAAGTTGCCTGTGAATGTGGAGTTGGTGGCATGTGAAACCCGCATGTGGAGCATTCGTTTGTGTGGGATGCTCTACCAGGTTCATTCCTAGGCACACAAAGGGCACTAAGCATAGAGTGTGAAAACTGAGTTTCCTTGAGAGCTGCTTGGAAGCCTGATGGTGTGTGAAGTTAGTGAGCCAAATGGAGTTGTTCTCCCACAAGAACCACTCTGCTGATCCTTCTTCAATATGCCCTTCACCAACATGCAGTGTTTCCTTGATTGAATTAGCTTTCACACCAATATTTGCGTCTAGAGCCTTTGCATTGAGGGCTATCTGAAAACGGCTGTGGCGCTGAAGTTGCCTGTGAATGTGGAGTTGGTGGCATGTGAAACCCGCATGTGGAGCATTCGTTTGTGCGGGATGCTCTACCAGGTTCATTCCTAGATAATGCACTCAAAGGGCACTAAGCATAGAGTGTGAAAACTGAGATTCCTTGAGAGCTGCTTGGAAGCCTGATGGTGTGTGAAGTTAGTGAGCCAAATGGAGTTGTTCTCCCACAAGAACCACTCGGCTGATCCTTCTTCAATATGCCCTTCACCAACATGCAGTGTTTCCTTGATTGAATTAGCTCTCACACCAATATTTGCGTCTAGAGCCTTTGCATTGAGGGCTATCTGAAAACGGCTGTGGCGCTGAAGTTGCCTGTGAATGTGGAGTTGGTGGCATGTGAAACCCGCATGTGGAGCATTCGCTTGTGTGGGATGCTCTACCAGGTTCATTCCTAGATAATGCACTCAAAGGGCACTAAGCATAGAGTGTGAAAACTGAGTTTCCTTGAGAGCTGCTTGGAAGCCTGATGGTGTGTGAAGTTAGTGAGCCAAATGGAGTTGTTCTCCCACAAGAACCACTCGGTTGATCTTTCTTCAATATGCCCTTCACCAACATGCAGTGTTTCCTTGATTGAATTAGCTCTCACACCAATATTTGCGTCTAGAGCCTTTGCATTGAGGGCTATCTGAAAATGGCTGTGGCGCTGAAGTTGCCTGTGAATGTGGAGTTGGTGGCATGTGAAACCCGCATGTGGAGCATTCGCTTGTGTGGGATGCTCTACCAGGTTCATTCCTAGATAATGCACTCAAAGGGCACTAAGCATAGAGTGTGAAAACTGAGTTTCCTTGAGAGCTGCTTGGAAGCCTGATGGTGTGTGAAGTTAGTGAGCCAAATGGAGTTGTTCTCCCACAAGAACCACTCGGCTGATCTTTCTTCAATATGCCCTTCACCAACATGCAGTGTTTCCTTGATTGAATTAGCTCTCACACCAATATTTGCGTCTAGAGCCTTTGCATTGAGGGCTATCTGAAAACGGCTGTGGCGCTGAAGTTGCCTGTGAATGTGGAGTTGGTGGCATGTGAAACCCGCATGTGGAGCATTCGCTTGTGTGGGATGCTGACCAAGCTTCATTTCAGTCCTAGGCACACAAAGAGCACTAAACATAGAGTGTGAAAACTGAGTTTCCTTGAGAGCTGCTTGGAAGCCTGATGGTGTGTGAAGTTAGTGAGCCAAATGGAGTTGTTCTCCCACAAGAACCACTCGGCTGATCCTTCTTCAATATGCCCTTCACCAACATGCAGTGTTTCCTTGATTGAATTAGCTCTCACACCAATATTTGCCTCTAGAGCCTTTGCATTGAGGGCTATCTGAAAATGGCTGTGGCGCTGAAGTTGCCTGTGAATGTGGAGTTGGTGGCATGTGAAACCCGCATGTGGAGCATTCGCTTGTGTGGGATGCTCTACCAGGTTCATTCCTAGATAATGCACTCAAAGGGCACTAAGCATAGAGTGTGAAAACTGAGTTTCCTTGAGAGCTGCTTGGAAGCCTGATGGTGTGTGAAGTTAGTGAGCCAAATGGAGTTGTTCTCCCACAAGAACCACTCGGCTGATCTTTCTTCAATATGCCCTTCACCAACATGCAGTGTTTCCTTGATTGAATTAGCTCTCACACCAATATTTGCGTCTAGAGCCTTTGCATTGAGGGTTATCTGAAAACGGCTGTGGCGCTGAAGTTGCCTGTGAATGTGGAGTTGGTGGCATGTGAAACCCGCATGTGGAGCATTCGTTTGTGTGGGATGCTCTACCAGGTTCATTCCTAGATAATGCACTCAAAGGGCACTAAGCATAGAGTGTGAAAACCGAGTTTCCTTGAGAGCTGCTTGGAAGCCTGATGGTGTGTGAAGTTAGTGAGCCAAATGGAGTTGTTCTCCCACAAGAACCACTCGGCTGATCTTTCTTCAATATGCCCTTCACCAACATGCAGTGTTTCCTTGATTGAATTAGCTCTCACACCAATATTTGCGTCTAGAGCCTTTGCATTGAGGGCTATCTGAAAACGGCTGTGGCGCTGAAGTTGCCTGTGAATGTGGAGTTGGTGGCATGTGAAACCCGCATGTGGAGCATTCGCTTGTGTGGGATGCTCTTCCAGGTTCATTCCTAGATAATGCACTCCAAGGGCACTAAGCATAGAGTGTGAAAACTGAGTTTCCTTGAGAGCTGCTTGGAAGCCTGATGGTGTGTGAAGTTAGTGAGCCAAATGGAGTTGTTCTCCCACAAGAACCACTCGGCTGATCTTTCTTCAATATGCCCTTCACCAACATGCAGTGTTTCCTTGATTGAATTAGCTCTCACACCAATATTTGCGTCTAGAGCCTTTGCATTGAGGGCTATCTGAAAACGGCTGTGGCGCTGAAGTTGCCTGTGAATGTGGAGTTGGTGGCATGTGAATCCCGCATGTGGAGCATTCGTTTGTGTGGGATGCTGACCAAGCTTCATTTCAGTCCTAGGCACACAAAGAGCACTAAACATAGAGTGTGAAAACTGAGTTTCCTTGAGAGCTGCTTGGAAGCCTGATGGTGTGTGAAGTTAGTGAGCCAAATGGAGTTTTTCTCCCACAAGAACCACTCGGCTGATCCTTCTTCAATATGCCCTTCACCAACATGCAGTGTTTCCTTGATTGAATTAGCTCTCACACCAATATTTGCGTCTAGAGCCTTTGCATTGAGGGCTATCTGAAAACGGCTGTGGCGCTGAAGTTGCCTGTGAATGTGGAGTTGGTGGCATGTGAAACCCGCATGTGGAGCATTCGTTTGTGTGGGATGCTCTACCAGGTTCATTCCTAGATAATGCACTCAAAGGGCACTAAGCATAGAGTGTGAAAACTGAGTTTCCTTGAGAGCTGCTTGGAAGCCTGATGGTGTGTGAAGTTAGTGAGCCAAATGGAGTTGTTCTCCCACAAGAACCACTCGGCTGATCCTTCTTCAATATGCCCTTCACCAACATGCAGTGTTTCCTTGATTGAATTAGCTCTCACACCAATATTTGCGTCTAGAGCCTTTGCATTGAGGGCTATCTGAAAACGGCTGTGGCGCTGAAGTTGCCTGTGAATGTGGAGTTGGTGGCATGTGAAACCCGCATGTGGAGCATTCGTTTGTGTAGGATGCTCTACCAGGTTCATTCCTAGATAATGCACTCAAAGGGCACTAAGCATAGAGTGTGAAAACTGAGTTTCCTTGAGAGCTGCTTGGAAGCCTGATGGTGTGTGAAGTTAGTGAGCCAAATGGAGTTGTTCTCCCACAAGAACCACTCGGCTGATCCTTCTTCAATATGCCCTTCACCAACATGCAGTGTTTCCTTGATTGAATTAGCTCTCACACCAATATTTGCCTTTAGAGCCTTTGCATTGAGGGCTATCTGAAAACGGCTGTGGCGCTGAAGTTGCCTGTGAATGTGGAGTTGCTGACATGTGAAACCCGCATGTGGAGCATTCGTTTGTGTGGGATGCTCTACCAGGTTCATTCCTAGATAATGCACTCAAAGGGCACTAAGCATAGAGTGTGAAAACTGAGTTTCCTTGAGAGCTGCTTGGAAGCCTGATGGTGTGTGAAGTTAGTGAGCCAAATGGAGTTGTTCTCCCACAAGAACCACTCGGCTGATCTTTCTTCAATATGCCCTTCACCAACATGCAGTGTTTCCTTGATTGAATTAGCTCTCACACCAATATTTGCGTCTAGAGCCTTTGCATTGAGGGCTATCTGAAAACGGCTGAAGTTGCCTGTGAATGTGGAGTTGGTGGCATGTGAAACCCGAATGTGGAGCATTCGGTTGTGTGGGATGCTGACCAAGCTTCATTTCAGTCCTAGGCACACAAAGAGCACTAAACATAGAGTGTGAAAACTGAGTTTCCTTGAGAGCTGCTTGGAAGCCTGATGGTGTGTGACGTTAGTGAGCCAAATGGAGTTGTTCTCCCAATAGAACCACTCGGCTGATCTTTCTTCAATATGCCCTTCACCAACATGCAGTGTTTCCTTGATTGAATTAGCTCTCACACCAATATTTGCGTCTAGAGCCTTTGCATTGAGGGCTATCTGAAAACGGCTGTGGCGCTGAAGTTGCCTGAGAATGTGGAATTGGTGGCATGTGAAACCCGCATGTGGAGCATTCGTTTGTGTGGGATGCTCTACCAGGTTCATTCCTAGATAATGCACTCAAAGGGCACTAAGCATAGAGTGTGAAAACTGAGTTTCCTTGAGAGCTGCTTGGAAGCCTGATGGTGTGTGAAGTTAGTGAGCCAAATGGAGTTGTTCTCCCACAAGAACCACTCGGCTGATCCTTCTTCAATATGCCCTTCACCAACATGCAGTGTTTCCTTGATTGAATTAGCTCTCACACCAATATTTGCGTCTAGAGCCTTTGCATTGAGGGCTATCTGAAAACGGCTGTGGCGCTGAAGTTGCCTGTGAATGTGGAGTGGGTAGCATGTGAAACCCGCATGTGGAGCATTCGTTTGTGTGGGATGCTCTACCAGGTTCATTCCTAGATAATGCACTGAAAGGGCACTAAACATAGAGTGTGAAAACTGAGTTTCCTTGAGAGCTGCTTGGAAGCCTGATGGTGTGTGAAGTTAGTGAGCCAAATGGAGTTGTTCTCCCACAAGAACCACTCGGCTGATCCTTCTTCAATATGCCCTTCACCAACATGCAGTGTTTCCTTGATTGAATTAGCTCTCACACCAATATTTGCGTCTAGAGCCTTTGCATTGAGGGCTATCTGAAAACGGCTGTGGCGCTGAAGTTGCCTGTGAATGTGGAGTTGGTGGCATGTGAAACCCGCATGTGGAGCATTCGTTTGTGTGGGATGCTCTCCAAGCTTCATTTCAGTCCTAGGCACTCAAAGGGCACTAAGCATAGAGTGTGAAAACTGAGTTTCCTTGAGAGCTGCTTGGAAGCCTGATGGTGTGTGAAGTTAGTGAGCCAAATGGAGTTGTTCTCCCACAAGAACCACCCGGCTGATCCTTCTTCAATATGCCCTTCACCAACATGCAGTGTTTCCTTGATTGAATTAGCTCTCACACCAATATTTGCGTCTAGAGCCTTTGCATTGAGGGCTATCTGAAAACGGCTGTGGCGCTGAAGTTGCCTGTGAATGTGGAGTTGGTGGCATGTGAAACCCGCATGTGGAGCATTCGTTTGTGTGGGATGCTCTACCAGGTTCATTCCTAGATAATGCACTCAAAGGGCACTAAGCATAGAGTGTGAAAACTGAGTTTCCTTGAGAGCTGCTTGGAAGCCTGATGGTGTGTGAAGTTCGTGAGCCAAATGGAGTTGTTCTCCCACAAGAACCACTCGGCTGATCCTTCTTCAATATGCCCTTCACCAACATGCAGTGTTTCCTTGATTGAATTAGCTCTCACACCAATATTTGCGTCTAGAGCCTTTGCATTGAGGGCTATCTGAAAACGGCTGTGGCGCTGAAGTTGCCTGTGAATGTGGAGTTGGTGGCATGTGAAGCCCGCATGTGGAGCATTCGTTTGTGTGGGATGCTCTCCAAGCTTCATTTCAGTCCTAGGCACTCAAAGGGCACTAAGCATAGAGTGTGAAAACTGAGTTTCCTTGAGAGCTGCTTGGAAGCCTGATGGTGTGTGAAGTTAGTGAGCCAAATGGAGTTGTTCTCCCACAAGAACCACTCGGCTGATCCTTCTTCAATATGCCCTTCACCAACATGCCGTGTTTCCTTGATTGAATTAGCTCTCACACCAATATTTGCGTCTAGAGCCTTTGCATTGAGGGCTATCTGAAAACGGCTGTGGCGCTGAAGTTGCCTGTGAATGTGGAGTTGGTGGCATGTGAAGCCCGCATGTGGAGCATTCGTTTGTGTGGGATGCTCTACCAGGTTCATTCCTAGATAATGCACTCAAAGGGCACTAAGCATAGAGTGTGAAACCTGAGTTTCCTTGAGAGCTGCTTGGAAGCCTGATGGTGTGTGAAGTTAGTGAGCCAAATGGAGTTGTTCTCCCACAAGAACCACTCGGCTGATCCTTCTTCAATATGCCCTTCACCAACATGCAGTGTTTCCTTGATTGAATTAGCTCTCACACCAATATTTGCGTCTAGAGCCTTTGCATTGAGGGCTATCTGAAAACGGCTGTGGCGCTGAAGTTGCCTGTGAATGTGGAGTTGCTGGCATGTGAAACCCGCATGTGGAGCATTCGTTTGTGTGGGATGCTGACCAAGCTTCATTTCAGTCCTAGGCACACAAAGAGCACTAAACATAGAGTGTGAAAACTGAGTTTCCTTGAGAGCTGCTTGGAAGCCTGATGGTGTGTGAAGTTAGTGAGCCAAATGGAGTTGTTCTCCCACAAGAACCACTCGGCGGATCCTTGTTCAATACGCCCTACACCAACATGCAGTGTTTCCTTGATTGAATTAGCTCTCACACCAATATTTGCGTCTAGAGCCTTTGCATTGAGGGCTATCTGAAAACGGCTGTGGCGCTGAAGTTGCCTGTGAATGTGGAGTTGGTGGCATGTGAAACCCGCATGTGGAGCATTCGTTTGTGTGGGATGCTCTACCAGGTTCATTCCTAGATAATGCACTCAAAGGGCACTAAGCATAGAGTGTGAAAACTGAGTTTCCTTGAGAGCTGCTTGGAAGCCTGATGGTGTGTGAAGTTAGTGAGCCAAATGGAGTTGTTCTCCCACAAGAACCACTCGGCGGATCCTTCTTCAATATGCCCTACACCAACATGCAGTGTTTCCTTGATTGAATTAGCTCTCACACCAATATTTGCGTCTAGAGCCTTTGCATTGAGGGCTATCTGAAAACGGCTGTGGCGCTGAAGTTGCCTGTGAATGTGGAGTTGGTGGCATGTGAAACCCGCATGTGGAGCACTCGTTTGTGTGGGATGCTCTACCAGGTTCATTCCTAGATAATGCACTCAAAGGGCACTAAGCATAGTGTGTGAAAACTGAGTTTCCTTGAGAGCTGCTTGGAAGCCTGATGGTGTGTGAAGTTATTGAGCCAAATGGAGTTGTTCTCCCACAAGAACCACTCGGCTGATCCTTCTTCAATATGCCCTTCACCAACATGCAGTGTTTCCTTGATTGAATTAGCTCTCACACCAATATTTGCGTCTAGAGCCTTTGCATTGAGGGCTATCTGAAAACGGCTGTGGCGCTGAAGTTGCCTGTGAATGTGGAGTTGGTGGCATGTGAAACCCGCATGTGGAGCATTCGTTTGTGTGGGATGCTCTCCAAGCTTCATTTCAGTCCTAGGCACTCAAAGGGCACTAAGCATAGAGTGTGAAAACTGAGTTTCCTTGAGAGCTGCTTGGAAGCCTGATGGTGTGTGAAGTTAGTGAGCCAAATGGAGTTGTTCTCCCACAAGAACCACTCGGCTGATCCTTCTTCAATATGCCCTTCACCAACATGCCGTGTTTCCTTGATTGAATTAGCTCTCACACCAATATTTGCGTCTAGAGCCTTTGCATTGAGGGCTATCTGAAAACGGCTGTGGCGCTGAAGTTGCCTGTGAATGTGGAGTTGGTGGCATGTGAAACCCGCATGTGGAGCATTCGTTTGTGTGGGATGCTCTCCAAGCTTCATTTCAGTCCTAGGCACTCAAAGGGCACTAAGCATAGAGTGTGAAAACTGAGTTTCCTTGAGAGCTGCTTGGAAGCCTGATGGTGTGTGAAGTTAGTGAGCCAAATGGAGTTGTTCTCCCACAAGAACCACTCGGCTGATCCTTCTTCAATATGCCCTTCACCAACATGCCGTGTTTCCTTGATTGAATTAGCTCTCACACCAATATTTGCGTCTAGAGCCTTTGCATTGAGGGCTATCTGAAAACGGCTGTGGCGCTGAAGTTGCCTGTGAATGTGGAGTTGGTGGCATGTGAAGCCCGCATGTGGAGCATTCGTTTGTGTGGGATGCTCTACCAGGTTCATTCCTAGATAATGCACTCAAAGGGCACTAAGCATAGAGTGTGAAAACTGAGTTTCCTTGAGAGCTGCTTGGAAGCCTGATGGTGTGTGAAGTTAGTGAGCCAAATGGAGTTGTTCTACCACAAGAACCACACGGCTGATCTTTCTTCAATATGCCCTTCACCAACATGCAGTGTTTCCTTGATTGAATTAGCTCTCACACCAATATTTGCGTCTAGAGCCTTTGCATTGAGGGCTATCTGAAAACGGCTGTGGCACTGAAGTTGCCTGTGAATGTGGAGTTGGTGGCATGTGAAACCCGCATGTGGAGCATTCGTTTGTGTGGGATGCTGACCAAGCTTCATTTCAGTCCTAGGCACACAAAGAGCACTAAACATAGAGTGTGAAAACTGAGTTTCCTTGACCGCTGCTTGGAAGCCTGATGGTGTGTGAAGTTAGTGAGCCAAATGGAGTTGTTCTCCCACAAGAACCACTCGGCTGATCCTTCTTCAATATGCCCTTCACCAACATGCAGTGTTTCCTTGATTGAATTGGCTCTCACACCAATATTTGCGTCTAGAGCCTTTGCATTGAGGGCTATCTGAAAACGGCTGTGGCGCTGAAGTTGCCTGTGAATGTGGAGTTGGTGGCATGTGAAACCCGCATGTGGAGCATTCGTTTGTGTGGGATGCTCTACCAGGTTCATTCCTAGATAATGCACTCAAAGGGCACTAAGCATAGAGTGTGAAAACTGAGTTTCCTTGAGAGCTGCTTGGAAGCCTGATGGTGTGTGAAGTTAGTGAGCCAAATGGAGTTGTTCTCCCACAAGAACCACTCTGCTGATCCTTCTTCAATATGCCCTTCACCAACATGCAGTGTTTCCTTGATTGAATTAGCTCTCACACCAATATTTGCGTCTAGAGCCTTTGCATTGAGGGCTATCTGAAAACGGCTGTGGCGCTGAAGTTGCCTGTGAATGTGGAGTTGGTGGCATGTGAAGCCCGCATGTGGAGCATTCGTTTGTGTGGGATGCTCTCCAAGCTTCATTTCAGTCCTAGGCACTCAAAGGGCACTAAGCATAGAGTGTGAAAACTGAGTTTCCTTGAGAGCTGCTTGGAAGCCTGATGGTGTGTGAAGTTAGTGAGCCAAATGGAGTTGTTCTCCCACAAGAACCACTCGGCTGATCCTTCTTCAATATGCCCTTCACCAACATGCCGTGTTTCCTTGATTGAATTAGCTCTCACACCAATATTTGCGTCTAGAGCCTTTGCATTGAGGGCTATCTGAAAACGGCTGTGGCGCTGAAGTTGCCTGTGAATGTGGAGTTGGTGGCATGTGAAGCCCGCATGTGGAGCATTCGTTTGTGTGGGATGCTCTACCAGGTTCATTTCAGTCCTAGGCACTCAAAGGGCACTAAACATAGAGTGTGAAAACTGAGTTTCCTTGAGAGCTGCTTGGAAGCCTGATGGTGTGTGAAGTTAGTGAGCCAAATGGAGTTGTTCTCCCACAAGAACCACTCGGCTGATCCTTCTTCAATATGCCCTTCACCAACATGCAGTGTTTCCTTGATTGAATTAGCTCTCACACCAATATTTGCGTCTAGAGCCTTTGCATTGAGGGCTATCTGAAAACGGCTGTGGCGCTGAAGTTGCCTGTGAATGTGGAGTTGGTGGCATGTGAAGCCCGCATGTGGAGCATTCGTTTGTGTGGGATGCTCTCCAAGCTTCATTTCAGTCCTAGGCACTCAAAGGGCACTAAGCATAGAGTGTGAAAACTGAGTTTCCTTGAGAGCTGCTTGGAAGCCTGATGGTGTGTGAAGTTAGTGAGCCAAATGGAGTTGTTCTCCCACAAGAACCACTCGGCTGATCCTTCTTCAATATGCCCTTCACCAACATGCCGTGTTTCCTTGATTGAATTAGCTCTCACACCAATATTTGCGTCTAGAGCCTTTGCATTGAGGGCTATCTGAAAACGGCTGTGGCGCTGAAGTTGCCTGTGAATGTGGAGTTGGTGGCATGTGAAGCCCGCATGTGGAGCATTCGTTTGTGTGGGATGCTCTACCAGGTTCATTCCTAGATAATGCACTCAAAGGGCACTAAGCATAGAGTGTGAAACCTGAGTTTCCTTGAGAGCTGCTTGGAAGCCTGATGGTGTGTGAAGTTAGTGAGCCAAATGGAGTTGTTCTCCCACAAGAACCACTCGGCTGATCCTTCTTCAATATGCCCTTCACCAACATGCAGTGTTTCCTTGATTGAATTAGCTCTCACACCAATATTTGCGTCTAGAGCCTTTGCATTGAGGGCTATCTGAAAACGGCTGTGGCGCTGAAGTTGCCTGTGAATGTGGAGTTGGTGGCATGTGAAACCCGCATGTGGAGCATTCGTTTGTGTGGGATGCTGACCAAGCTTCATTTCAGTCCTAGGCACACAAAGAGCACTAAACATAGAGTGTGAAAACTGAGTTTCCTTGAGAGCTGCTTGGAAGCCTGATGGTGTGTGAAGTTAGTGAGCCAAATGGAGTTTTTCTCCCACAAGAACCACTCGGCGGATCCTTGTTCAATACGCCCTACACCAACATGCAGTGTTTCCTTGATTGAATTAGCTCTCACACCAATATTTGCGTCTAGAGCCTTTGCATTGAGGGCTATCTGAAAACGGCTGTGGCGCTGAAGTTGCCTGTGAATGTGGAGTTGGTGGCATGTGAAACCCGCATGTGGAGCATTCGTTTGTGTGGGATGCTCTACCAGGTTCATTCCTAGATAATGCACTCAAAGGGCACTAAGCATAGAGTGTGAAAACTGAGTTTCCTTGAGAGCTGCTTGGAAGCCTGATGGTGTGTGAAGTTAGTGAGCCAAATGGAGTTGTTCTCCCACAAGAACCACTCGGCTGATCCTTCTTCAATATGCCCTACACCAACATGCAGTGTTTCCTTGATTGAATTAGCTCTCACACCAATATTTGCGTCTAGAGCCTTTGCATTGAGGGCTATCTGAAAACGGCTGTGGCGCTGAAGTTGCCTGTGAATGTGGAGTTGGTGGCATGTGAAACCCGCATGTGGAGCACTCGTTTGTGTGGGATGCTCTACCAGGTTCATTCCTAGATAATGCACTCAAAGGGCACTAAGCATAGTGTGTGAAAACTGAGTTTCCTTGAGAGCTGCTTGGAAGCCTGATGGTGTGTGAAGTTAGTGAGCCAAATGGAGTTGTTCTCCCACAAGAACCACTCGGCTGATCCTTCTTCAATATGCCCTTCACCAACATGCAGTGTTTCCTTGATTGAATTAGCTCTCACACCAATATTTGCGTCTAGAGCCTTTGCATTGAGGGCTATCTGAAAACGGCTGTGGCGCTGAAGTTGCCTGTGAATGTGGAGTTGGTGGCATGTGAAACCCGCATGTGGAGCATTCGTTTGTGTGGGATGCTCTACCAGGTTCATTCCTAGATAATGCACTCAAAGGGCACTAAGCATAGAGTGTGAAAACTGAGTTTCCTTGAGAGCTGCTTGGAAGCCTGATGGTGTGTGAAGTTAGTGAGCCAAATGGAGTTGTTCTCCCACAAGAACCACTCGGCTGATCCTTCTTCAATATGCCCTTCACCAACATGCAGTGTTTCCTTGATTGAATTAGCTCTCACACCAATATTTGCGTCTAGAGCCTTTGCATTGAGGGCTATCTGAAAACGGCTGTGGCGCTGAAGTTGCCTGTGAATGTGGAGTTGGTGGCATGTGAAACCCGCATGTGGAGCATTCGTTTGTATGGGATGCTGACCAAGCTTCATTTCAGTCCTAGGCACACAAAGGGCACTAAGCATAGAGTGTGAAAACTGAGTTTCCTTGAGAGCTGCTTGGAAGCCTGATGGTGTGTGAAGTTAGTGAGCCAAATGGAGTTGTTCTCCCACAAGAACCACTCGGCTGATCTTTCTTCAATATGCCCTTCACCAACATGCAGTGTTTCCTTGATTGAATTAGCTCTCACACCAATATTTGCGTCTAGAGCCTTTGCATTGAGGGCTATCTGAAAATGGCTGTGGCGCTGAAGTTGCTTGTGAATGTGGAATTGGTGGCATGTGAAACCCGCATGTGGAGCATTCGTTTGTGTGGGATGCTCTACCAGGTTCATTCCTAGATAATGCACTCAAATGGCACTAAGCATAGAGTGTGAAAACTGAGTTTCCTTGAGAGGTGCTTGGAAGCCTGATGGTGTGTGAAGTTAGTGAGCCAAATGGAGTTGTTCTCCCACAAGAACCACTCGGCTGATCCTTCTTCAATATGCCCTTCACCAACATGCAGTGTTTCCTTGATTGAATTAGCTCTCACACCAATATTTGCGTCTAGAGCCTTTGCATTGAGGGCTATCTGAAAACGGCTGTGGCGCTGAAGTTGCCTGTGAATGTGGAGTTGGTGGCATGTGAAACCCGCATGTGGAGCATTCGTTTGTGTGGGATGCTCACCAAGCTTCATTTCAGTCCTAGGCACACAAAGAGCACTAAACATAGAGTGTGAAAACTGAGTTTCCTTGAGAGCTGCTTGGAAGCCTGATGGTGTGTGAAGTTAGTGAGCCAAATGGAGTTGTTCTCCCACAAGAACCACTCGGCTGATCTTTCTTCAATATGCCCTTCACCAACATGCAGTGTTTCCTTGATTGAATTAGCTCTCACACCAATATTTGCGTCTAGAGCCTTTGCATTGAGGGCTATCTGAAAATCCCTGTGGCGCTGAAGTTGCCTGTGAATGTGGAGTTGGTGGCATGTGAAACCCGCATGTGGAGCATTCGTTTGTGTGGGATGCTCTACCAGGTTCATTCCTAGATAATGCACTCAAAGGGCACTAAGCATAGAGTGTGAAAACTGAGTTTCCTTGAGAGCTGCTTGGAAGCCTGATGGTGTGTGAAGTTAGTGAGCCAAATGGAGTTGTTCTCCCACAAGAACCACTCGGCTGATCCTTCTTCAATATGCCCTTCACCAACATGCAGTGTTTCCTTGATTGAATTAGCTCTCACACCAATATTTGCGTCTAGAGCCTTTGCATTGAGGGGTATCTGAAAACGGCTGTGGCGCTGAAGTTGCCTGTGAATGTGGAGTTGCTGGCATGTGAAACCCGCATGTGGAGCATTCGTTTGTGTGGGATGCTCTACCAAGTTCATTCCTAGATAATGCACTCAAAGGGCACTAAGCATAGAGTGTAAAAACTCTGTTTCCTTGAGAGCTGCTTGGAAGCCTGATGGTGTGTGAAGTTAGTGAGCCAAATGGAGTTGTTCTCCCACAAGAACCACTCGGCTGATCTTTCTTCAATATGCCCTTCACCAACATGCAGTGTTTCCTTGATTGAATTAGCTCTCACACCAATATTTAAGTCTAGAGCCTTTGCAATGAGGGCTATCTGAAAACGGCTGTGGCGCTGAAGTTGCCTGTGAATGTGGAGTTGGTGGCATGTGAAACCCGCATGTGGAGCATTCGTTTGTGTGGGATGCTCACCAAGCTTCATTTCAGTCCTAGGCACACAAAGAGCACTAAACATAGAGTGTGAAAACTGAGTTTCCTTGAGAGCTGCTTGGAAGCCTGATGGTGTGTGAAGTTAGTGAGCCAAATGGAGTTGTTCTCCCACAAGAACCACTCGGCTGATCTTTCTTCAATATGCCCTTCACCAACATGCAGTGTTTCCTTGATTGAATTAGCTCTCACACCAATATTTGCGTCTAGAGCCTTTGCATTGAGGGCTATCTGAAAATCCCTGTGGCGCTGAAGTTGCCTGTGAATGTGGAGTTGGTGGCATGTGAAACCCGCATGTGGAGCATTCGTTTGTGTGGGATGCTCTACCAGGTTCATTCCTAGATAATGCACTCAAAGGGCACTAAGCATAGAGTGTGAAAACTGAGTTTCCTTGAGAGCTGCTTGGAAGCCTGATGGTGTGTGAAGTTAGTGAGCCAAATGGAGTTGTTCTCCCACAAGAACCACTCGGCTGATCCTTCTTCAATATGCCCTTCACCAACATGCAGTGTTTCCTTGATTGAATTAGCTCTCACACCAATATTTGCGTCTAGAGCCTTTGCATTGAGGGGTATCTGAAAACGGCTGTGGCGCTGAAGTTGCCTGTGAATGTGGAGTTGGTGGCATGTGAAACCCGCATGTGGAGCATTCGTTTGTGTGGGATGCTCTACCAAGTTCATTCCTAGATAATGCACTCAAAGGGCACTAAGCATAGAGTGTAAAAACTCTGTTTCCTTGAGAGCTGCTTGGAAGCCTGATGGTGTGTGAAGTTAGTGAGCCAAATGGAGTTGTTCTCCCACAAGAACCACTCGGCTGATCTTTCTTCAATATGCCCTTCACCAACATGCAGTGTTTCCTTGATTGAATTAGCTCTCACACCAATATTTAAGTCTAGAGCCTTTGCAATGAGGGCTATCTGAAAACGGCTGTGGCGCTGAAGTTGCCTGTGAATGTGGAGTTGGTGGCATGTGAAACCCGAATGTAGAGCATTCGTTTGTGTGGGATGCTCACCAAGCTTCATTTCAGTCCTAGGCACACAAAGAGCACTAAACATAGAGTGTGAAAACTGAGTTTCCTTGAGAGCTGCTTGGAAGCCTGATGGTGTGTGAAGTTAGTGAGCCAAATGGAGTTGTTCTCCCACAAGAACCACTCGGCTGATCTTTCTTCAATATGCCCTTCACCAACATGCAGTGTTTCCTTGATTGAATTAGCTCTCACACCAATATTTGCGTCTAGAGCCTTTGCATTGAGGGCTATCTGAAAACGGCTGTGGCGCTGAAGTTGCCTGTGAATGTGGAATTGGTGGCATGTGAAACCCGCATGTGGAGCATTCGTTTGTGTGGGATGCTCTACCAGGTTCATTCCTAGATAATGCACTCAAAGGGCACTAAGCATAGAGTGTGAAAACTGAGTTTCCTTGAGAGCTGCTTGGAAGCCTGATGGTGTGTGAAGTTAGTGAGCCAAATGGAGTTGTTCTCCCACAAGAACCACTCGGCTGATCCTTCTTCAATATGCCCTTCACCAACATGCAGTGTTTCCTTGATTGAATTAGCTCTCACACCAATATTTGCGTCTAGAGCCTTTGCATTGAGGGCTATCTGAAAACGGCTGTGGCGCTGAAGTTGCCTGTGAATGTGGAGTTGGTGGCATGTGAAACCCGCATGTGGAGCATTCGTTTGTGTGGGATGCTCTACCAGGTTCATTCCTAGATAATGCACTGAAAGGGCACTAAGCATAGAGTGTGAAAACTGAGTTTCCTTGAGAGCTGCTTGGAAGCCTGATGGTGTGTGAAGTTAGTGAGCCAAATGGAGTTGTTCTCCCACAAGAACCACTCGGCTGATCCTTCTTCAATATGCCCTTCACCAACATGCAGTGTTTCCTTGATTGAATTAGCTCTCACACCAATATTTGCGTCTAGAGCCTTTGCATTGAGGGCTATCTGAAAACGGCTGTGGCGCTGAAGTTGCCTGTGAATGTGGAGTTGGTGGCATGTGAAACCGCATGTGGAGCATTCGTTTGTGTGGGATGCTCTCCAAGCTTCATTTCAGTCCAAGGCACTCAAAGGGCACTAAGCATAGAGTGTGAAAACTGAGTTTCCTTGAGAGCTGCTTGGAAGCCTGATGGTGTGTGAAGTTAGTGAGCCAAATGGAGTTGTTCTCCCACAAGAACCACTCGGCTGATCCTTCTTCAATATGCCCTTCACCAACATGCAGTGTTTCCTTGATTGAATTAGCTCTCACACCAATATTGCGTCTAGAGCCTTTGCATTGAGGGCTATCTGAAAACGGCTGTGGCGCTGAAGTTGCCTGTGAATGTGGAGTTGGTGGCATGTGAAACCCGCATGTGGAGCATTCGTTTGTGTGGGATGCTCTACCAGGTTCATTCCTAGATAATGCACTGAAAGGGCACTAAGCATAGAGTGTGAAAACTGAGTTTCCTTGAGAGCTGCTTGGAAGCCTGATGGTGTGTGAAGTTAGTGAGCCAAATGGAGTTGTTCTCCCACAAGAACCACTCGGCTGATCCTTCTTCAATATGCCCTTCACCAACATGCAGTGTTTCCTTGATTGAATTAGCTCTCACACCAATATTTGCGTCTAGAGCCTTTGCATTGAGGGCTATCTGAAAACGGCTGTGGCGCTGAAGTTGCCTGTGAATGTGGAGTTGGTGGCATGTGAAACCCGAATGTGGAGCATTCGTTTGTGTGGGATGCTGACCAAGCTTCATTTCAGTCCTAGGCACACAAAGAGCACTAAACATAGAGTGTGAAAACTGAGTTTCCTTGAGAGCTGCTTGGAAGCCTGATGGTGTGTGAAGTTAGTGAGCCAAATGGAGTTGTTCTCCCACAAGAACCACTCGGCTGATCTTTCTTCAATATGCCCTTCACCAACATGCAGTGTTTCCTTGATTGAATTAGCTCTCACACCAATATTTGCGTCTAGAGCCTTTGCATTGAGGGCTATCTGAAAACGGCTGTGGCGCTAAAGTTGCCTGTGAATGTGGAGTTGGTGGCATGTGAAACCCGCATGTGGAGCATTCGTTTGTGTGGGATGCTCTACCAGGTTCATTCCTAGATAATGCACTGAAAGGGCACTAAGCATAGAGTGTGAAAACTGAGTTTCCTTGAGAGCTGCTTGGAAGCCTGATGGTGTGTGAAGTTAGTGAGCCAAATGGAGTTGTTCTCCCACAAGAACCACTCGGCTGATCCTTCTTCAACATGCCCTTCACCAACATGCAGTGTTTCCTTGATTGAATTAGCTCTCACACCAATATTTGCGTCTAGAGCCTTTGCATTGAGGGCTATCTGAAAACGGCTGTGGCGCTGAAGTTGCCTGTGAATGTGGAGTTGGTGGCATGTGAAACCCGCATGTGGAGCATTCGTTTGTGTGGGATGCTCTACCAGGTTCATTCCTAGATAATGCACTGAAAGGGCACTAAGCATAGAGTGTGAAAACTGAGTTTCCTTGAGAGCTGCTTGGAAGCCTGATGGTGTGTGAAGTTAGTGAGCCAAATGGAGTTGTTCTCCCACAAGAACCACTCGGCTGATCCTTCTTCAATATGCCCTTCACCAACATGCAGTGTTTCCTTGATTGAATTAGCTCTCACACCAATATTTGCGTCTAGAGCCTTTGCATTGAGGGCTATCTGAAAACGGCTGTGGCGCTGAAGTTGCCTGTGAATGTGGAGTTGGTGGCATGTGAAACCCGCATGTGGAGCATTCGTTTGTGTGGGATGCTCTACCAGGTTCATTCCTAGATAATGCACTCAAAGGGCACTAAGCATAGAGTGTGAAAACCGAGTTTCCTTGAGAGCTGCTTGGAAGCCTGATGGTGTGTGAAGTTAGTGAGCCAAATGGAGTTGTTCTCCCACAAGAACCACTCGGCTGATCCTTCTTCAATATGCCCTTCACCAACATGCAGTGTTTCCTTGATTGAATTAGCTCTCACACCAATATTTGCGTCTAGAGCCTTTGCATTGAGGGCTATCTGAAAACGGCTGTGGCGCTGAAGTTGCCTGTGAATGTGGAGTTGGTGGCATGTGAAACCCGAATGTGGAGCATTCGTTTGTGTGGGATGCTGACCAAGCTTCATTTCAGTCCTAGGCACACAAAGAGCACTAAACATAGAGTGTGAAAACTGAGTTTCCTTGAGAGCTGCTTGGAAGCCTGATGGTGTGTGAAGTTAGTGAGCCAAATGGAGTTGTTCTCCCACAAGAACCACTCGGCTGATCTTTCTTCAATATGCCCTTCACCAACATGCAGTGTTTCCTTGATTGAATTAGCTCTCACACCAATATTTGCTTCTAGAGCCTTTGCATTGAGGGCTATCTGAAAACGGCTGTGGCGCTGAAGTTGCCTGTGAATGTGGAGTTGGTGGCATGTGAAACCCGCATGTGGAGCATTCGTTTGTGTGGGATGCTCTACCAGGTTCATTCCTAGATAATGCACTCAAAGGGCACTAAGCATAGAGTGTGAAAACTGAGTTTCCTTGAGAGCTGCTTGGAAGCCTGATGGTGTGTGAAGTTAGTGAGCCAAATGGAGTTGTTCTCCCACAAGAACCACTCGGCTGATCCTTCTTCAACATGCCCTTCACCAACATGCAGTGTTTCCTTGATTGAATTAGCTCTCACACCAATATTTGGGTCTAGAGCCTTTGCATTGAGGGCTATCTGAAAACGGCTGTGGCGCTGAAGTTGCCTGTGAATGTGGAGTTGGTGGCATGTGAAACCCGCATGTGGAGCATTCGTTTGTGTGGGATGCTCTACCAGGTTCATTCCTAGATAATGCACTGAAAGGGCACTAAGCATAGAGTGTGAAAACTGAGTTTCCTTGAGAGCTGCTTGGAAGCCTGATGGTGTGTGAAGTTAGTGAGCCAAATGGAGTTGTTCTCCCACAAGAACCACTCGGCTGATCCTTCTTCAATATGCCCTTCACCAACATGCAGTGTTTCCTTGATTGAATTAGCTCTCACACCAATATTTGCGTCTAGAGCCTTTGCATTGAGGGCTATCTGAAAACAGCTGTGGCGCTGAAGTTGCCTGTGAATGTGGAGTTGGTGGCATGTGAAACCCGCATGTGGAGCATTCGTTTGTGTGGGATGCTCTACCAGGTTCATTCCTAGATAATGCACTCAAAGGGCACTAAGCATAGAGTGTGAAAACCGAGTTTCCTTGAGAGCTGCTTGGAAGCCTGATGGTGTGTGAAGTTAGTGAGCCAAATGGAGTTGTTCTCCCACAAGAACCACTCGGCTGATCCTTCTTCAATATGCCCTTCACCAACATGCAGTGTTTCCTTGATTGAATTAGCTCTCACACCAATATTTGCGTCTAGAGCCTTTGCATTGAGGGCTATCTGAAAACGGCTGTGGCGCTGAAGTTGCCTGTGAATGTGGAGTTGGTGGCATGTGAAACCCGCATGTGGAGCATTCGTTTGTGTGGGATGCTCTCCAAGCTTCATTTCAGTCCTAGGCACACAAAGAGCACTAAACATAGAGTGTGAAAACTGAGTTTCCTTGAGAGCTGCTTGGAAGCCTGATGGTGTGTGAAGTTAGTGAGCCAAATGGAGTTGTTCTCCCACAAGAACCACTCGGCTGATCTTTCTTCAATATGCCCTTCACCAACATGCAGTGTTTCCTTGATTGAATTAGCTCTCACACCAATATTTGCGTCTAGAGCCTTTGCATTGAGGGCTATCTGAAAACGGCTGTGGCGCTAAAGTTGCCTGTGAATGTGGAGTTGGTGGCATGTGAAACCCGCATGTGGAGCATTCGTTTGTGTGGGATGCTCTACCAGGTTCATTCCTAGATAATGCACTCAAAGGGCACTAAGCATAGAGTGTGAAAACTGAGTTTCCTTGAGAGCTGCTTGGAAGCCTGATGGTGTGTGAAGTTAGTGAGCCAAATGGAGTTGTTCTCCCACAAGAACCACTCGGCTGATCCTTCTTCAACATGCCCTTCACCAACATGCAGTGTTTCCTTGATTGAATTAGCTCTCACACCAATATTTGCGTCTAGAGCCTTTGCATTGAGGGCTATCTGAAAACGGCTGTGGCGCTGAAGTTGCCTGTGAATGTGGAGTTGGTGGCATGTGAAACCCGCATGTGGAGCATTCGTTTGTGTGGGATGCTCTACCAGGTTCATTCCTAGATAATGCACTCAAAGGGCACTAAGCATAGAGTGTGAAAACTGAGTTTCCTTGAGAGCTGCTTGGAAGCCTGATGGTGTGTGAAGTTAGTGAGCCAAATGGAGTTGTTCTCCCACAAGAACCACTCGGCTGATCCTTCTTCAATATGCCCTTCACCAACATGCAGTGTTTCCTTGATTGAATTAGCTCTCACACCAATATTTGCGTCTAGAGCCTTTGCATTGAGGGCTATCTGAAAACAGCTGTGGCGCTGAAGTTGCCTGTGAATGTGGAGTTGGTGGCATGTGAAACCCGCATGTGGAGCATTCGTTTGTGTGGGATGCTCTACCAGGTTCATTCCTAGATAATGCACTCAAAGGGCACTAAGCATAGAGTGTGAAAACCGAGTTTCCTTGAGAGCTGCTTGGAAGCCTGATGGTGTGTGAAGTTAGTGAGCCAAATGGAGTTGTTCTCCCACAAGAACCACTCGGCTGATCCTTCTTCAATATGCCCTTCACCAACATGCAGTGTTTCCTTGATTGAATTAGCTCTCACACCAATATTTGCGTCTAGAGCCTTTGCATTGAGGGCTATCTGAAAACGGCTGTGGCGCTGAAGTTGCCTGTGAATGTGGAGTTGGTGGCATGTGAAACCCGCATGTGGAGCATTCGTTTGTGTGGGATGCTCTCCAAGCTTCATTTCAGTCCTAGGCACACAAAGAGCACTAAACATAGAGTGTGAAAACTGAGTTTCCTTGAGAGCTGCTTGGAAGCCT
Source organism: Ochotona princeps (assembly GCF_030435755.1). Lineage (NCBI taxonomy): Eukaryota > Metazoa > Chordata > Mammalia > Lagomorpha > Ochotonidae > Ochotona > Ochotona princeps. The sequence continues at coordinate 42,302 of NW_026701834.1, read as the reverse complement.
GATGGTGTGTGAAGTTAGTGAGCCAAATGGAGTTGTTCTCCCACAAGAACCACTCGGCTGATCTTTCTTCAATATGCCCTTCACCAACATGCAGTGTTTCCTTGATTGAATTAGCTCTCACACCAATATTTGCGTCTAGAGCCTTTGCATTGAGGGCTATCTGAAAACGGCTGTGGCGCTGAAGTTGCCTGTGAATGTGGAATTGGTGGCATGTGAAACCCGCAAGTGGAGCATTCGTTTGTGTGGGATGCTCTACCAGGTTCATTCCTAGATAATGCACTCAAAGGGCACTAAGCATAGAGTGTGAAAACTGAGTTTCCTTGAGAGCTGCTTGGAAGCCTGATGGTGTGTGAAGTTAGTGAGCCAAATGGAGTTGTTCTCCCACAAGAACCACTCGGCTGATCCTTCTTCAATATGCCCTTCACCAACATGCAGTGTTTCCTTGATTGAATTAGCTCTCACACCAATATTTGCGTCTAGAGGCTTTGCATTGAGGGCTATCTGAAAACGGCTGTGGCGCTGAAGTTGCCTGTGAATGTGGAGTTGGTGGCATGTGAAACCCGCATGTGGAGCATTCGTTTGTGTGGGATGCTCTACCAGGTTCATTCCTAGATAATGCACTGAAAGGGCACTAAGCATAGAGTGTGAAAACTGAGTTTCCTTGAGAGCTGCTTGGAAGCCTGATGGTGTGTGAAGTTAGTGAGCCAAATGGAGTTGTTCTCCCACAAGAACCACTCGGCTGATCCTTCTTCAATATGCCCTTCACCAACATGCAGTGTTTCCTTGATTGAATTAGCTCTCACACCAATATTTGCGTCTAGAGCCTTTGCATTGAGGGCTATCTGAAAACGGCTGTGGCGCTGAAGTTGCCTGTGAATGTGGAGTTGGTGGCATGTGAAACCCGCATGTGGAGCATTCGTTTGTGTGGGATGCTCTCCAAGCTTCATTTCAGTCCTAGGCACTCAAAGGGCACTAAGCATAGAGTGTGAAAACTGAGTTTCCTTGAGAGCTGCTTGGAAGCCTGATGGTGTGTGAAGTTAGTGAGCCAAATGGAGTTGTTCTCCCACAAGAACCACTCGGCTGATCCTTCTTCAATATGCCCTTCACCAACATGCAGTGTTTCCTTGATTGAATTAGCTCTCACACCAATATTTGCGTCTAGAGCCTTTGCATTGAGGGCTATCTGAAAACGGCTGTGGCGCTGAAGTTGCCTGTGAATGTGGAGTTGGTGGCATGTGAAACCCGCATGTGGAGCATTCGTTTGTGTGGGATGCTCTACCAGGTTCATTCCTAGATAATGCACTGAAAGGGCACTAAGCATAGAGTGTGAAAACTGAGTTTCCTTGAGAGCTGCTTGGAAGCCTGATGGTGTGTGAAGTTAGTGAGCCAAATGGAGTTGTTCTCCCACAAGAACCACTCGGCTGATCCTTCTTCAATATGCCCTTCACCAACATGCAGTGTTTCCTTGATTGAATTAGCTCTCACACCAATATTTGCGTCTAGAGCCTTTGCATTGAGGGCTATCTGAAAACGGCTGTGGCGCTGAAGTTGCCTGTGAATGTGGAGTTGGTGGCATGTGAAACCCGCATGTGGAGCATTCGTTTGTGTGGGATGCTGACCAAGCTTCATTTCAGTCCTAGGCACACAAAGAGCACTAAACATAGAGTGTGAAAACTGAGTTTCCTTGAGAGCTGCTTGGAAGCCTGATGGTGTGTGAAGTTAGTGAGCCAAATGGAGTTGTTCTCCCACAAGAACCACTCGGCTGATCCTTCTTCAACATGCCCTTCACCAACATGCAGTGTTTCCTTGATTGAATTAGCTCTCACACCAATATTTGCGTCTACAGCCTTTGCATTGAGGGCTATCTGAAAACGGCTGTGGCGCTGAAGTTGCCTGTGAATGTGGAATTGGTGGCATGTGAAACCCGCAAGTGGAGCATTCGTTTGTGTGGGATGCTCTACCAGGTTCATTCCTAGATAATGCACTGAAAGGGCACTAAGCATAGAGTGTGAAAACTGAGTTTCCTTGAGAGCTGCTTGGAAGCCTGATGGTGTGTGAAGTTAGTGAGCCAAATGGAGTTGTTCTCCCACAAGAACCACTCGGCTGATCCTTCTTCAATATGCCCTTCACCAACATGCAGTGTTTCCTTGATTGAATTAGCTCTCACACCAATATTTGCGTCTAGAGGCTTTGCATTGAGGGCTATCTGAAAACGGCTGTGGCGCTGAAGTTGCCTGTGAATGTGGAGTTGGTGGCATGTGAAACCCGCATGTGGAGCATTCGTTTGTGTGGGATGCTCTACCAGGTTCATTCCTAGATAATGCACTGAAAGGGCACTAAGCATAGAGTGTGAAAACTGAGTTTCCTTGAGAGCTGCTTGGAAGCCTGATGGTGTGTGAAGTTAGTGAGCCAAATGGAGTTGTTCTCCCACAAGAACCACTCGGCTGATCCTTCTTCAATATGCCCTTCACCAACATGCAGTGTTTCCTTGATTGAATTAGCTCTCACACCAATATTTGCGTCTAGAGCCTTTGCATTGAGGGCTATCTGAAAACGGCTGTGGCGCTGAAGTTGCCTGTGAATGTGGAATTGGTGGCATGTGAAACCCGCAAGTGGAGCATTCGTTTGTGTGGGATGCTCTACCAGGTTCATTCCTAGATAATGCACTGAAAGGGCACTAAGCATAGAGTGTGAAAACTGAGTTTCCTTGAGAGCTGCTTGGAAGCCTGATGGTGTGTGAAGTTAGTGAGCCAAATGGAGTTGTTCTCCCACAAGAACCACTCGGCTGATCCTTCTTCAATATGCCCTTCACCAACATGCAGTGTTTCCTTGATTGAATTAGCTCTCACACCAATATTTGCGTCTAGAGGCTTTGCATTGAGGGCTATCTGAAAACGGCTGTGGCGCTGAAGTTGCCTGTGAATGTGGAGTTGGTGGCATGTGAAACCCGCATGTGGAGCATTCGTTTGTGTGGGATGCTCTACCAGGTTCATTCCTAGATAATGCACTGAAAGGGCACTAAGCATAGAGTGTGAAAACTGAGTTTCCTTGAGAGCTGCTTGGAAGCCTGATGGTGTGTGAAGTTAGTGAGCCAAATGGAGTTGTTCTCCCACAAGAACCACTCGGCTGATCCTTCTTCAATATGCCCTTCACCAACATGCAGTGTTTCCTTGATTGAATTAGCTCTCACACCAATATTTGCGTCTAGAGCCTTTGCATTGAGGGCTATCTGAAAACGGCTGTGGCGCTGAAGTTGCCTGTGAATGTGGAGTTGGTGGCATGTGAAACCCGCATGTGGAGCATTCGTTTGTGTGGGATGCTCTCCAAGCTTTATTTCAGTCCTAGGCACTCAAAGGGCACTAAGCATAGAGTGTGAAAACTGAGTTTCCTTGAGAGCTGCTTGGAAGCCTGATGGTGTGTGAAGTTAGTGAGCCAAATGGAGTTGTTCTCCCACAAGAACCACTCGGCTGATCCTTCTTCAATATGCCCTTCACCAACATGCAGTGTTTCCTTGATTGAATTAGCTCTCACACCAATATTTGCGTCTAGAGCCTTTGCATTGAGGGCTATCTGAAAACGGCTGTGGCGCTGAAGTTGCCTGTGAATGTGGAGTTGGTGGCATGTGAAACCCGCATGTGGAGCATTCGTTTGTGTGGGATGCTCTACCAGGTTCATTCCTAGATAATGCACTGAAAGGGCACTAAGCATAGAGTGTGAAAACTGAGTTTCCTTGAGAGCTGCTTGGAAGCCTGATGGTGTGTGAAGTTAGTGAGCCAAATGGAGTTGTTCTCCCACAAGAACCACTCGGCTGATCCTTCTTCAATATGCCCTTCACCAACATGCAGTGTTTCCTTGATTGAATTAGCTCTCACACCAATATTTGCGTCTAGAGCCTTTGCATTGAGGGCTATCTGAAAACGGCTGTGGCGCTGAAGTTGCCTGTGAATGTGGAGTTGGTGGCATGTGAAACCCGCATGTGGAGCATTCGTTTGTGTGGGATGCTCTACCAGGTTCATTCCTAGATAATGCACTCAAAGGGCACTAAGCATAGAGTGTGAAAACTGAGTTTCCTTGAGAGCTGCTTGGAAGCCTGATGGTGTGTGAAGTTAGTGAGCCAAATGGAGTTGTTCTCCCACAAGAACCACTCGGCTGATCCTTCTTCAATATGCCCTTCACCAACATGCAGTGTTTCCTTGATTGAATTAGCTCTCACACCAATATTTGCGTCTAGAGCCTTTGCATTGAGGGCTATCTGAAAACGGCTGTGGCGCTGAAGTTGCCTGTGAATGTGGAGTTGGTGGCATGTGAAACCCGCATGTGGAGCATTCGTTTGTGTGGGATGCTCTCCAAGCTTCATTTCAGTCCTAGGCACTCAAAGGGCACTAAGCATAGAGTGTGAAAACTGAGTTTCCTTGAGAGCTGCTTGGAAGCCTGATGGTGTGTGAAGTTAGTGAGCCAAATGGAGTTGTTCTCCCACAAGAACCACTCGGCTGATCCTTCTTCAATATGCCCTTCACCAACATGCAGTGTTTCCTTGATTGAATTAGCTCTCACACCAATATTTGCGTCTAGAGCCTTTGCATTGAGGGCTATCTGAAAACGGCTGTGGCGCTGAAGTTGTCTGTGAATGTGGAGTTGGTGGCATGTGAAGCCCGCATGTGGAGCATTCGTTTGTGTGGGATGCTCTACCAGGTTCATTCCTAGATAATGCACACAAAGGGCACTAAACATAGAGTGTGAAAACTGAGTTTCCTTGACAGCTGCTTGGAAGCCTGATGGTGTGTGAAGTTAGTGAGCCAAATGGAGTTGTTCTCCCACAAGAACCACTCGGCTGATCCTTCTTCAATATGCCCTTCACCAACATGCAGTGTTTCCTTGATTGAATTAGCTCTCACACCAATATTTGCGTCTAGAGCCTTTGCATTGAGGGCTATGTGAAAACGGCTGTGGCGTTGAAGTTGCGTGTGAATGTGGAGTTGGTGGCATGTGAAACCCGCATGTGGAGCATTCGTTTGTGTGGGATGCTCTACCAGGTTCATTCCTAGATAATGCACTCAAAGGGCACTAAGCATAGAGTGTGAAAACTGAGTTTCCTTGAGAGCTGCTTGGAAGCCTGATGGTGTGTGAAGTTAGTGAGCCAAATGGAGTTGTTCTCCCACAAGAACCACTCGGCTGATCCTTCTTCAATATGCCCTTCACCAACATGCAGTGTTTCCTTGATTGAATTAGCTCTCACACCAATATTTGCGTCTAGAGCCTTTGCATTGAGGGCTATCTGAAAACGGCTGTGGCGCTGAAGTTGCCTGTGAATGTGGAGTTGGTGGCATGTGAAACCCGCATGTGGAGCATTCGTTTGTGTGGGATGCTCTACCAGGTTCATTCCTAGATAATGCACTCAAAGGGCACTAAGCATAGAGTGTGAAAACCGAGTTTCCTTGAGAGCTGCTTGGAAGCCTGATGGTGTGTGAAGTTAGTGAGCCAAATGGAGTTGTTCTCCCACAAGAACCACTCGGCTGATCCTTCTTCAATATGCCCTTCACCAACATGCAGTGTTTCCTTGATTGAATTAGCTCTCACACCAATATTTGCGTCTAGAGCCTTTGCATTGAGGGCTATCTGAAAACGGCTGTGGCGCTGAAGTTGCCTGTGAATGTGGAGTTGGTGGCATGTGAAACCCGCATGTGGAGCATTCGTTTGTGTGGGATGCTCTCCAAGCTTCATTTCAGTCCTAGGCTCTCAAAGGGCACTAAGCATAGAGTGTGAAAACTGAGTTTCCTTGAGAGCTGCTTGGAAGCCTGATGGTGTGTGAAGTTAGTGAGCCAAATGGAGTTGTTCTCCCACAAGAACCACTCGGCTGATCCTTCTTCAATATGCCCTTCACCAACATGCAGTGTTTCCTTGATTGAATTAGCTCTCACACCAATATTTGCGTCTAGAGCCTTTGCATTGAGGGCTATCTGAAAACGGCTGTGGCGCTGAAGTTGTCTGTGAATGTGGAGTTGGTGGCATGTGAAGCCCGCATGTGGAGCATTCGTTTGTGTGGGATGCTCTACCAGGTTCATTCCTAGATAATGCACTCAAAGGGCACTAAGCATAGAGTGTGAAAACTGAGTTTCCTTGAGAGCTGCTTGGAAGCCTGATGGTGTGTGAAGTTAGTGAGCCAAATGGAGTTGTTCTCCCACAAGAACCACTCGGCTGATCTTTCTTCAATATGCCCTTCACCAACATGCAGTGTTTCCTTGATTGAATTAGCTCTCACACCAATATTTGCGTCTAGAGCCTTTGCATTGAGGGCTATCTGAAAACGGCTGTGGCACTGAAGTTGCCTGTGAATGTGGAGTTGGTGGCATGTGAAACCCGCATGTGTAGCATTCGTTTGTGTGGGATGCTGACCAAGCTTCATTTCAGTCCTAGGCACACAAAGAGCACTAAACATAGAGTGTGAAAACTGAGTTTCCTTGAGAGCTGCTTGGAAGCCTGATGGTGTGTGAAGTTAGTGAGCCAAATGGAGTTGTTCTCCCACAAGAACCACTCGGCTGATCCTTCTTCAATATGCCCTTCACCAACATGCAGTGTTTCCTTGATTGAATTAGCTCTCACACCAATATTTGCGTCTAGAGCCTTTGCATTGAGGGCTATGTGAAAACGGCTGTGGCGTTGAAGTTGCCTGTGAATGTGGAGTTGGAGGCATGTGAAACCCGCATGTGGAGCATTCGTTTGTGTGGGATGCTCTACCAGGTTCATTCCTAGATAATGCACTCAAAGGGCACTAAACATAGAGTGTGAAAACTGAGTTTCCTTGAGAGCTGCTTGGAAGCCTGATGGTGTGTGAAGTTAGTGAGCCAAATGGAGTTGTTCTCCCACAAGAACCACTCGGCTGATCCTTCTTCAATATGCCCTTCACCAACATGCAGTGTTTCCTTGATTGAATTAGCTCTCACACCAATATTTGCGTCTAGAGCCTTTGCATTGAGGGCTATCTGAAAACGGCTGTGGCGCTGAAGTTGCCTGTGAATGTGGAGTTGGTGGCATGTGAAACCCGCATGTGGAGCATTCGTTTGTGTGGGATGCTCTACCAGGTTCATTCCTAGATAATGCACTCAAAGGGCACTAAGCATAGAGTGTGAAAACTGAGTTTCCTTGAGAGCTGCTTGGAAGCCTGATGGTGTGTGAAGTTAGTGAGCCAAATGGAGTTGTTCTCCCACAAGAACCACTCGGCTGATCCTTCTTCAATATGCCCTTCACCAACATGCAGTGTTTCCTTGATTGAATTAGCTCTCACACCAATATGTGCGTCTAGAGCCTTTGCATTGAGGGCTATCTGAAAACGGCTGTGGCGCTGAAGTTGCCTGTGAATGTGGAGTTGGTGGCATGTGAAACCCGCATGTGGAGCATTCGTTTGTGTGGGATGCTCTACCAGGTTCATTCCTAGATAATGCACTCAAAGGGCACTAAGCATAGAGTGTGAAAACCGAGTTTCCTTGAGAGCTGCTTGGAAGCCTGATGGTGTGTGAAGTTAGTGAGCCAAATGGAGTTGTTCTCCCACAAGAACCACTCGGCTGATCCTTCTTCAATATGCCCTTCACCAACATGCAGTGTTTCCTTGATTGAATTAGCTCTCACACCAATATTTGCGTCTAGAGCCTTTGCATTGAGGGGTATCTGAAAACGGCTGTGGCGCTGAAGTTGCCTGTGAATGTGGAGTTGGTGGCATGTGACACCCGCATGTGGAGCATTCGTTTGTGTGGGATGCTCTCCAAGCTTCATTTCAGTCCTAGGCACTCAAAGGGCACTAAGCATAGAGTGTGAAAACTGAGTTTCCTTGAGAGCTGCTTGGAAGCCTGATGGTGTGTGAAGTTAGTGAGCCAAATGGAGTTGTTCTCCCACAAGAACCACTCGGCTGATCCTTCTTCAATATGCCCTTCACCAACATGCAGTGTTTCCTTGATTGAATTAGCTCTCACACCAATATTTGCGTCTAGAGCCTTTGCATTGAGGGCTATCTGAAAACGGCTGTGGCGCTGAAGTTGCCTGTGAATGTGGAGTTGGTGGCATGTGAAGCCCGCATGTGGAGCATTCGTTTGTGTGGGATGCTCTACCAGGTTCATTCCTAGATAATGCACTGAAAGGGCACTAAGCATAGAGTGTGAAAACTGAGTTTCCTTGAGAGCTGCTTGGAAGCCTGATGGTGTGTGAAGTTAGTGAGCCAAATGGAGTTGTTCTACCACAAGAACCACTCGGCTGATCTTTCTTCAATATGCCCTTCACCAACATGCAGTGTTTCCTTGATTGAATTAGCTCTCACACCAATATTTGCGTCTAGAGCCTTTGCATTGAGGGCTATCTGAAAACGGCTGTGGCGCTGAAGTTGCCTGTGAATGTGGAGTTGGTGGCATGTGAAACCCGCATGTGGAGCATTCGTTTGTGTGGGATGCTGACCAAGCTTCATTTCAGTCCTAGGCACACAAAGGGCACTAAACATAGAGTGTGAAAACTGAGTTTCCTTGAGAGCTGCTTGGAAGCCTGATGGTGTGTGAAGTTAGTGAGCCAAATGGAGTTGTTCTCCCACAAGAACCACTCGGCTGATCCTTCTTCAATATGCCCTTCACCAACATGCAGTGTTTCCTTGATTGAATTAGCTCTCACACCAATATTTGCGTCTAGAGCCTTTGCATTGAGGGCTATCTGAAAACGGCTGTTGCACTGAAGTTGCCTGTGAATGTGGAGTTGGTGGCATGTGAAACCCGCATGTGGAGCATTCGTTTGTGTGGGATGCTCTACCAGGTTCATTCCTAGATAATGCACTCAAAGGGCACTAAGCATAGAGTGTGAAAACTGAGTTTCCTTGAGAGCTGCTTGGAAGCCTGATGGTGTGTGAAGTTAGTGAGCCAAATGGAGTTGTTCTCCCACAAGAACCACTCGGCTGATCCTTCTTCAATATGCCCTTCACCAACATGCAGTGTTTCCTTGATTGAATTAGCTCTCACACCAATATTTGCGTCTAGAGCCTTTGCATTGAGGGCTATCTGAAAACGGCTGTGGCGCTGAAGTTGCCTGTGAATGTGGAGTTGGTGGCATGTGAAACCCGCATGTGGAGCATTCGTTTGTGTGGGATGCTCTCCAAGCTTCATTTCAGTCCTAGGCACTCAAAGGGCACTAAGCATAGAGTGTGAAAACTGAGTTTCCTTGAGAGCTGCTTAGAAGCCTGATGGTGTGTGAAGTTAGTGAGCCAAATGGAGTTGTTCTCCCACAAGAACCACTCGGCTGATCCTTCTTCAATATGCCCTTCACCAACATGCAGTGTTTCCTTGATTGAATTAGCTCTCACACCAATATTTGCGTCTAGAGCCTTTGCATTGAGGGCTATCTGAAAACGGCTGTTGCACTGAAGTTGCCTGTGAATGTGGAGTTGGTGGCATGTGAAACCCGCATGTGGAGCATTCGTTTGTGTGGGATGCTCTACCAGGTTCATTCCAAATAATGCACTCAAAGGGCACTAAGCATAGAGTGTGAAAACTGAGTTTCCTTGAGAGCTGCTTGGAAGCCTGATGGTGTGTGAAGTTAGTGAGCCAAATGGAGTTGTTCTCCCACAAGAACCACTCGGCTGATCCTTCTTCAATATGCCCTTCACCAACATGCAGTGTTTCCTTGATTGAATTAGCTCTCACACCAATATTTGCGTCTAGAGCCTTTGCATTGAGGGCTATCTGAAAACGGCTGTGGCGCTGAAGTTGCCTGTGAATGTGGAGTTGGTGGCATGTGAAACCCGCATGTGGAGCATTCGCTTGTGTGGGATGCTCTACCAGGTTCATTCCTAGATAATGCACTGAAAGGGCACTAAACATAGAGTGTGAAAACTGAGTTTCCTTGAGAGCTGCTTGGAAGCCTAATGGTGTGTGAAGTTAGTGAGCCAAATGGAGTTGTTCTCCCACAAGAACCACTCGGCTGATCCTTCTTCAATATGCCCTTCACCAACATGCAGTGTTTCCTTGATTGAATTAACTCTTACACCAATATTTGCGTGTAGAGCCTTTGCATTGAGGGCTATCTGAAAACGGCTGTGGCGCTGAAGTTGCCTGTGAATGTGGAGTTGGTGGCATGTGAAACCCGCATGTGGAGCATTCGTTTGTGTGGGATGCTGACCAAGCTTCATTTCAGTCCTAGGCACTCAAAGAGCACTAAACATAGAGTGTGAAAACTGAGTTTCCTTGAGAGCTGCTTGGAAGCCTGATGGTGTGTGAAGTTAGTGAGCCAAATGGAGTTGTTCTCCCACAAGAACCACTCGGCTGATCCTTCTTCAATATGCCCTACACCAACATGCAGTGTTTCCTTGATTGAATTAGCTCTCACACCAATATTTGCGTCTAGAGCCTTTGCATTGAGGGGTATCTGAAAACGGCTGTGGCGCTGAAGTTGCCTGTGAATGTGGAGTTGGTGGCATGTGAAACCCGCATGTGGAGCATTCGTTTGTGTGGGATGCTCTACCAGGTTCATTCCTAGATAATGCACTGAAAGGGCACTAAGCATAGAGTGTGAAAACTGAGTTTCCTTGAGAGCTGCTTGGAAGCCTGATGGTGTGTGACGTTAGTGAGCCAAATGGAGTTGTTCTCCCACAAGAACCACTCGGCTGATCCTTCTTCAATATGCCCTTCACCAACATGCAGTGTTTCCTTGATTGAATTAGCTCTCACACCAATATTTGCGTCTAGAGCCTTTGCATTGAGGGCTATCTGAAAACGGCTGTGGCGCTGAAGTTGCCTGTGAATGTGGAGTTGGTGGCATGTGAAACCCGCATGTGGAGCATTCGTTTGTGTGGGATGCTCTCCAAGCTTCATTTCAGTCCTAGGCACACAAAGAGCACTAAACATAGAGTGTGAAAACTGAGTTTCCTTGAGAGCTGCTTGGAAGCCTGATGGTGTGTGAAGTTAGTGAGCCAAATGGAGTTGTTCTCCCACAAGAACCACTCGGCTGATCTTTCTTCAATATGCCCTTCACCAACATGCAGTGTTTCCTTGATTGAATTAGCTCTCACACCAATATTTGCGTCTAGAGCCTTTGCATTGAGGGCTATCTGAAAACGGCTGTGGCGCTGAAGTTGCCTGTGAATGTGGAGTTGGTGGCATGTGAAACCCGCATGTGGAGCATTCGTTTGTGTGGGATGCTGACCAAGCTTCATTTCAGTCCTAGGCACACAAAGAGCACTAAACATAGAGTGTGAAAACTGAGTTTCCTTGAGAGCTGCTTGGAAGCCTGATGGTGTGTGAAGTTAGTGAGCCAAATGGAGTTGTTCTCCCACAAGAACCACTCGGCTGATCCTTCTTCAATATGCCCTTCACCAACATGCAGTGTTTCCTTGATTGAATTAGCTCTCACACCAATATTTGCGTCTAGAGCCTTTGCATTGAGGGCTATCTGAAAACGGCTGTGGCGCTGAAGTTGCCTGTGAATGTGGAGTTGGTGGCATGTGAAACCCGCATGTGGAGCATTCGTTTGTGTGGGATGCTCTACCAGGTTCATTCCTAGATAATGCACTCAAAGGGCACTAAGCATAGAGTGTGAAAACTGAGTTTCCTTGAGAGCTGCTTGGAAGCCTGATGGTGTGTGAAGTTAGTGAGCCAAATGGAGTTGTTCTCCCACAAGAACCACTCTGCTGATCCTTCTTCAATATGCCCTTCACCAACATGCAGTGTTTCCTTGATTGAATTAGCTCTCACACCAATATTTGCGTCTAGAGCCTTTGCATTGAGGGCTATCTGAAAACGGCTGTGGCGCTGAAGTTGCCTGTGAATGTGGAGTTGGTGGCATGTGAAACCCGCATGTGGAGCATTCGTTTGTGTGGGATGCTGACCAAGCTTCATTTCAGTCCTAGGCACACAAAGGGCACTAAGCATAGAGTGTGAAAACTGAGTTTCCTTGAGAGCTGCTTGGAAGCCTGATGGTGTGTGAAGTTAGTGAGCCAAATGGAGTTGTTCTCCCACAAGAACCACTCGGCTGATCCTTCTTCAACATGCCCTTCACCAACATGCAGTGTTTCCTTGATTGAATTAGCTCTCACACCAATATTTGCGCCTACAGCCTTTGCATTGAGGGCTATCTGAAAACGGCTGTGGCGCTGAAGTTGCCTGTGAATGTGGAGTTGGTGGCATGTGAAACCCGCATGTGGAGCATTCGTTTGTGTGGGATGCTCTACCAGGTTCATTCCTAGATAATGCACTCAAAGGGCACTAAGCATAGAGTGTGAAAACTGAGTTTCCTTGAGAGCTGCTTGGAAGCCTGATGGTGTGTGAAGTTAGTGAGCCAAATGGAGTTGTTCTCCCACAAGAACCACTCGGCTGATCCTTCTTCAATATGCCCTTCACCAACATGCAGTGTTTCCTTGATTGAATTAGCTCTCACACCAATATTTGCGTCTAGAGCCTTTGCATTGAGGGCTATCTGAAAACGGCTGTGGCGCTGAAGTTGCCTGTGAATGTGGAGTTGGTGGCATGTGAAACCCGCATGTGGAGCATTCGTTTGTATGGGATGCGGACCAAGCTTCATTTCAGTCCCAGGCACACAAAGGGCACTAAGCATAGAGTGTGAAAACTGAGTTTCCTTGAGAGCTGCTTGGAAGCCTGATGGTGTGTGAAGTTAGTGAGCCAAATGGAGTTGTTCTCCCACAAGAACCACTCGGCTGATCTTTCTTCAATATGCCCTTCACCAACATGCAGTGTTTCCTTGATTGAATTAGCTCTCACACCAATATTTGCGTCTAGAGCCTTTGCATTGAGGGCTATCTGAAAACGGCTGTGGCGCTGAAGTTGCCTGTGAATGTGGAGTTGGTGGCATGTGAAACCCGCATGTGGAGCATTCGTTTGTGTGGGATGCTCTACCAAGTTCATTCCTAGATAATGCACTCAAAGGGCACTAAGCATAGAGTGTGAAAACTGAGTTTCCTTGAGAGCTGCTTGGAAGCCTGATGGTGTGTGAAGTTAGTGAGCCAAATGGAGTTGTTCTCCCCCAAGAACCACTCAGCTGATCTTTCTTCAATATGCCCTTCACCAACATGCAGTGTTTCCTTGATTGAATTACCTCTCACACCAATATTTGCGTCTAGAGCCTTTGCATTGAGGGCTATCTGAAAACGGCTGTGGCGCTGAAGTTGCCTGTGAATGTGGAGTTGGTGGCATGTGAAACCCGAATGTAGAGCATTCGTTTGTGTGGGATGCTGACCAAGCTTCATTTCAGTCCTAGGCACACAAAGAGCACTAAACATAGAATGTGAAAACTGAGTTTCCTTGAGAGCTGCTTGGAAGCCTGATGGTGTGTGAAGTTAGTGAGCCAAATGGAGTTGTTCTCCCACAAGAACCACTCGGCTGATCTTTCTTCAATATGCCCTTCACCAACATGCAGTGTTTCCTTGATTGAATTAGCTCTCACACCAATATTTGCGTCTAGAGCCTTTGCATTGAGGGCTATCTGAAAACGGCTGTGGCGCTGAAGTTGCCTGTGAATGTGGAGTTGGTGGCATGTGAAACCCGCATGTGGAGCATTCGTTTGTGTGGGATGCTCTACCAGGTTCATTCCTAGATAATGCACTCAAAGGGCACTAAGCATAGAGTGTGAAAACTGAGTTTCCTTGAGAGCTGCTTGGAAGCCTGATGGTGTGTGAAGTTAGTGAGCCAAATGGAGTTGTTCTCCCACAAGAACCACTCGGCTGATCCTTCTTCAATATGCCCTTCACCAACATGCAGTGTTTCCTTGATTGAATTAGCTCTCACACCAATATTTGCGTCTAGAGCCTTTGCATTGAGGGCTATCTGAAAACGGCTGTGGCGCTGAAGTTGCCTGTGAATGTGGAGTTGGTGGCATGTGAAACCCGCATGTGGAGCATTCGTTTGTGTGGGATGCTCTACCAGGTTCATTCCTAGATAATGCACTGAAAGGGCACTAAGCATAGAGTGTGAAAACTGAGTTTCCTTGAGAGCTGCTTGGAAGCCTGATGGTGTGTGAAGTTAGTGAGCCAAATGGAGTTGTTCTCCCACAAGAACCACTCGGCTGATCTTTCTTCAATTTGCCCTTCACCAACATGCAGTGTTTCCTTGATTGAATTAGCTCTCACACCAATATTTGCGTCTAGAGCCTTTGCATTGAGGGCTATCTGAAAACGGCTGTGGCGCTGAAGTTGCCTGTGAATGTGGAGTTGGTGGCATGTGAAACCCGCATGTGGAGCATTCGTTTGTGTGGGATGCTCTACCAGGTTCATTCCTAGATAATGCACTGAAAGGGCACTAAGCATAGAGTGTGAAAACCGAGTTTCAATGAGAGCTGCTTGGAAGCCTGATGGTGTGTGAAGTTAGTGAGCCAAATGGAGTTGTTCTCCCACAAGAACCACTCGGCTGATCCTTCTTCAATATGCCCTTCACCAACATGCAGTGTTTCCTTGATTGAATTAGCTCTCACACCAATATTTGCGTCTAGAGCCTTTGCATTGAGGGCTATCTGAAAACGGCTGTGGCGCTGAAGTTGCCTGTGAATGTGGAGTTGGTGGCATGTGAAACCCGCATGTGGAGCATTCGTTTGTGTGGGATGCTCTCCAAGCTTCATTTCAGTCCTAGGCACTCAAAGGGAACTAAGCATAGAGTGTGAAACCTGAGTTTCCTTGAGAGCTGCTTGGAAGCCTGATGGTGTGTGAAGTTAGTGAGCCAAATGGAGTTGTTCTCCCACAAGAACCACTCGGCTGATCCTTCTTCAATATGCCCTTCACCAACATGCAGTGTTTCCTTGATTGAATTAGCTCTCACACCAATATTTGCGTCTAGAGCCTTTGCATTGAGGGCTATCTGAAAACGGCTGTGGCGCTGAAGTTGTCTGTGAATGTGGAGTTGGTGGCATGTGAAGCCCGCATGTGGAGCATTCGTTTGTGTGGGATGCTCTACCAGGTTCATTCCTAGATAATGCACTGAAAGGGCACTAAGCATAGAGTGTGAAAACTGAGTTTCCTTGAGAGCTGCTTGGAAGCCTGATGGTGTGTGAAGTTAGTGAGCCAAATGGAGTTGTTCTCCCACAAGAACCACTCGGCTGATCCTTCTTCAATATGCCCTTCACCAACATGCAGTGTTTCCTTGATTGAATTAGCTCTCACACCAATATTTGCGTCTAGAGGCTTTGCATTGAGGGCTATCTGAAAACGGCTGTGGCGCTGAAGTTGCCTGTGAATGTGGAGTTGGTGGCATGTGAAACCCGCATGTGGAGCATTCGTTTGTGTGGGATGCTGACCAAGCTTCATTTCAGTCCTAGGCACACAAAGAGCACTAAACATAGAGTGTGAAAACTGAGTTTCCTTGAGAGCTGCTTGGAAGCCTGATGGTGTGTGAAGTTAGTGAGCCAAATGGAGTTGTTCTCCCACAAGAACCACTCGGCTGATCCTTCTTCAATATGCCCTTCACCAACATGCAATGTTTCCTTGATTGAATTAGCTCTCACACCAATATTTGCGTCTAGAGCCTTTGCATTGAGGGCTATGTGAAAACGGCTGTGGCGTTGAAGTTGCCTGTGAATGTGGAACTGGAGGCATGTGAAACCCGCATGTGGAGCATTCGTTTGTGTGGGATGCTCTACCAGGTTCATTCCTAGATAATGCACTGAAAGGGCACTAAGCATAGAGTGTGAAAACTGAGTTTCCTTGAGAGCTGCTTGGAAGCCTGATGGTGTGTGAAGTTAGTGAGCCAAATGGAGTTGTTCTCCCACAAGAACCACTCGGCTGATCTTTCTTCAATATGCCCTTCACCAACATGCAGTGTTTCCTTGATTGAATTAGCTCTCACACCAATATTTGCGTCTAGAGCCTTTGCATTGAGGGCTATCTGAAAACGGCTGTGGCGCTGAAGTTGCCTGTGAATGTGGAGTTGGTGGCATGTGAAACCCGCATGTGGAGCATTCGTTTGTGTGGGATGCTCTACCAGGTTCATTCCTAGATAATGCACTCAAAGGGCACTAAGCATAGAGTGTGAAAACCGAGTTTCCTTGAGAGCTGCTTGGAAGCCTGATGGTGTGTGAAGTTAGTGAGCCAAATGGAGTTGTTCTCCCACAAGAACCACTCGGCTGATCCTTCTTCAATATGCCCTTCACCAACATGCAGTGTTTCCTTGATTGAATTAGCTCTCACACCAATATTTGCGTCTAGAGCCTTTGCATTGAGGGCTATCTGAAAACGGCTGTGGCGCTGAAGTTGCCTGTGAATGTGGAGTTGGTGGCATGTGAAACCCGCATGTGGAGCATTCGTTTGTGTGGGATGCTCTCCAAGCTTCATTTCAGTCCTAGGCACTCAAAGAGCACTAAGCATAGAGTGTGAAAACTGAGTTTCCTTGAGAGCTGCTTGGAAGCCTGATGGTGTGTGAAGTTAGTGAGCCAAATGGAGTTGTTCTCCCACAAGAACCACTCGGCTGATCCTTCTTCAATATGCCCTTCACCAACATGCAGTGTTTCCTTGATTGAATTAGCTCTCACACCAATATTTGCGTCTAGAACCTTTGCATTGAGGGCTATCTGAAAACGGCTGTGGCACTGAAGTTGCCTGTGAATGTGGAGTTGGTGGCATGTGAAACCCGCATGTGGAGCATTCGTTTGTGTGGGATGCTGACCAAGCTTCATTTCAGTCCTAGGCACACAAAGAGCACTAAACATAGAGTGTGAAAACTGAGTTTCCTTGAGAGCTGCTTGGAAGCCTGATGGTGTGTGAAGTTCGTGAGCCAAATGGAGTTGTTCTCCCACAAGAACCACTCGGCTGATCCTTCTTCAATATGCCCTTCACCAACATGCAGTGTTTCCTTGATTGAATTAGCTCTCACACCAATATTTGCGTCTAGAGCCTTTGCATTGAGGGCTATGTGAAAACGGCTGTGGCGTTGAAGTTGCCTGTGAATGTGGAGCTGGAGGCATGTGAAACCCGCATGTGGAGCATTCGTTTGTGTGGGATGCTCTACCAGGTTCATTCCTAGATAATGCACTGAAAGGGCACTAAGCATAGAGTGTGAAAACTGAGTTTCCTTGAGAGCTGCTTGGAAGCCTGATGGTGTGTGAAGTTAGTGAGCCAAATGGAGTTGTTCTCCCACAAGAACCACTCGGCTGATCCTTCTTCAATATGCCCTTCACCAACATGCAGTGTTTCCTTGATTGAATTAGCTCTCACACCAATATTTGCGTCTAGAGCCTTTGCATTGAGGGCTATCTGAAAACGGCTGTGGCGCTGAAGTTGCCTGTGAATGTGGAGTTGGTGGCATGTGAAACCCGCATGTGGAGCATTCGTTTGTGTGGGATGCTCTACCAGGTTCATTCCTAGATAATGCACTGAAAGGGCACTAAGCATAGAGTGTGAAAACTGAGTTTCCTTGAGAGCTGCTTGGAAGCCTGATGGTGTGTGAAGTTAGTGAGCCAAATGGAGTTGTTCTCCCACAAGAACCACTCGGCTGATCCTTCTTCAATATGCCCTTCACCAACATGCAGTGTTTCCTTGATTGAATTAGCTCTCACACCAATATTTGCGTCTAGAGCCTTTGCATTGAGGGCTATCTGAAAACGGCTGTGGCGCTGAAGTTGCCTGTGAATGTGGAGTTGGTGGCATGTGAAACCCGCATGTGGAGCATTCGTTTGTGTGGGATGCTGACCAAGCTTCATTTCAGTCCTAGGCACACAAAGAGCACTAAACATAGAGTGTGAAAACTGAGTTTCCTTGAGAGCTGCTTGGAAGCCTGATGGTGTGTGAAGTTAGTGAGCCAAATGGAGTTGTTCTCCCACAAGAACCACTCGGCTGATCTTTCCTCAATATGCCCTTCACCAACATGCAGTGTTTCCTTGATTGAATTAGCTCTCACACCAATATTTGCGTCTAGAGCCTTTGCATTGAGGGCTATCTGAAAACGGCTGTGGCGCTGAAGTTGCCTGTGAATGTGGAGTTGGTGGCATGTGAAACCCGCATGTGGAGCATTCGTTTGTGTGGGATGCTCTACCAGGTTCATTCCTAGATAATGCACTGAAAGGGCACTAAGCATAGAGTGTGAAAACTGAGTTTCCTTGAGAGCTGCTTGGAAGCCTGATGGTGTGTGAAGTTAGTGAGCCAAATGGAGTTGTTCTCCCACAAGAACCACTCGGCTGATCTTTCTTCAATATGCCCTTCACGAACATGCAGTGTTTCCTTGATTGAATTAGCTCTCACACCAATATTTGCGTCTAGAGCCTTTGCATTGAGGGCTATCTGAAAACGGCTGTGGCGCTGAAGTTGCCTGTGAATGTGGAGTTGGTGGCATGTGAAACCCGCATGTGGAGCATTCGTTTGTGTGGGATGCTCTACCAGGTTCATTCCTAGATAATGCACTCAAAGGGCACTAAGAATAGAGTGTGAAAACTGAGTTTCCTTGAGAGCTGCTTGGAAGCCTGATGGTGTGTGAAGTTAGTGAGCCAAATGGAGTTGTTCTCCCACAAGAACCACTCGGCTGATCCTTCTTCAATATGCCCTTCACCCCCATGCAGTGTTTTCTTGATTGAATTAGCTCTCACACCAATATTTGTGTCTAGAGCCTTTGCATTGAGGGCTATCTGAAAACGGCTGTGGCGCTGAAGTTGCCTGTGAATGTGGAGTTGGTGGCATGTGAAACCCGCATGTGGAGCATTCATTTGTGTGGGATGCTCTACCAGGTTCATTCCTAGATAATGCACTCAAAGGGCACTAAGCATAGAGTGTGAAAACTGAGTTTCCTTGAGAGCTGCTTGGAAGCCTGATGGTGTGTGAAGTTAGTGAGCCAAATGGAGTTGTTCTCCCACAAGAACCACTCGGCTGATCTTTCTTCAATATGCCCTTCACCAACATGCAGTGTTTCCTTGATTGAATTAGCTCTCACACCAATATTTGCGTCCAGAGGCTTTGCATTGAGGGCTATCTGAAAACGGCTGTGGCGCTGAAGTTGCCTGTGAATGTGGAGTTGGTGGCATGTGAAACCCGCATGTGGAGCATTCGTTTGTGTGGGATGCTCTACCAGGTTCATTCCTAGATAATGCACTCAAAGGGCACTAAGCATAGAGTGTGAAAACTGAGTTTCCTTGAGAGCTGCTTGGAAGCCTGATGGTGTGTGAAGTTAGTGAGCCAAATGGAGTTGTTCTCCCACAAGAACCACTCTGCTGATCCTTCTTCAATATGCCCTTCACCAACATGCAGTGTTTCCTTGATTGAATTAGCTCTCACACCAATATTTGCGTCTAGAGCCTTTGCATTGAGGGCTATCTGAAAACGGCTGTGGCGCTGAAGTTGCCTGTGAATGTGGAGTTGGTGGCATGTGAAACCCGCATGTGGAGCATTCGTTTGTGTGGGATGCTGACCAAGCTTCATTTCAGTCCTAGGCACACAAAGAGCACTAAACATAGAGTGTGAAAACTGAGTTTCCTTGAGAGCTGCTTGGAAGCCTGATGGTGTGTGAAGTTAGTGAGCCAAATGGAGTTGTTCTCCCACAAGAACCACTCAGCTGATCCTTCTTCAATATGCCCTTCACCAACATGCAGTGTTTCCTTGATTGAATTAGCTCTCACACCAATATTTGTGTCCAGAGCCTTTGCATTGAGGGCTATCTGAAAACGGCTGTGGCGCTGAAGTTGCCTGTGAATGTGGAGTTGGTGGCATGTGAAACCCGCATGTGGAGCATTCGTTTGTGTGGGATGCTCTACCAGGTTCATTCCTAGATAATGCACTGAAAGGGCACTAAGCATAGAGTGTGAAAACTGAGTTTCCTTGAGAGCTGCTTGGAAGCCTGATGGTGTGTGAAGTTAGTGAGCCAAATGGAGTTGTTCTCCCACAAGAACCACTCGGCTGATCCTTCTTCAATATGCCCTTCACCAACATGCAGTGTTTCCTTGATTGAATTTGCTCTCACACCAATATTTGCGTCTAGAGCCTTTGCATTGAGGGCTATCTGAAAACGGCTGTGGCGCTGAAGTTGCCTGTGAATGTGGAGTTGGTGGCATGTGAAACCCGCATGTGGAGCATTCGTTTGTGTGGGATGCTCTACCAGGTTCATTTCATTCCTAGCCAAAGAAAGGGCACTAAGCATAGAGTGTGAAAACTGAGTTTCCTTGAGAGCTGCTTGGAAGCCTGATGGTGTGTGAAGTTAGTGAGCCAAATGGAGTTGTTCTCCCACAAGAACCACTCGGCTGATCCTTCTTCAATACGCCCTTCACCAACATGCAGTGTTTCCTTGATTGAATTAGCTCTCACACCAATATTTGCGTCTAGAGCCTTTGCATTGAGGGCTATCTGAAAACGGCTGTGGCGCTGAAGTTGCCTGTGAATGTGGAGTTGGTGGCATGTGAAACCCGCATGTGGAGCATTCGTTTGTGTGGGATGCTGACCAAGCTTCATTTCAGTCCTAGGCACACAAAGAGCACTAAACATAGAGTGTGAAAACTGAGTTTCCTTGAGAGCTGCTTGGAAGCCTGATGGTGTGTGAAGTTAGTGAGCCAAATGGAGTTGTTCTCCCACAAGAACCACTCGGCTGATCCTTCTTCAATATGCCCTTCACCAACATGCAGTGTTTCCTTGATTGAATTAGCTCTCACACCAATATTTGTGTCCAGAGCCTTTGCATTGAGGGCTATCTGAAAACGGCTGTGGCGCTGAAGTTGCCTGTGAATGTGGAGTTGGTGGCATGTGAAACCCGCATGTGGAGCATTCGTTTGTGTGGGATGCTCTACCAGGTTCATTCCTAGATAATGCACTCAAAGGGCACTAAGCATAGAGTGTGAAAACTGAGTTTCCTTGAGAGCTGCTTGGAAGCCTGATGGTGTGTGAAGTTAGTGAGCCAAATGGAGTTGTTCTCCCACAAGAACCACTCGGCTGATCCTTCTTCAATATGCCCTTCACCAACATGCAGTGTTTCCTTGATTGAATTAGCTCTCACACCAATATTTGCGTCTAGAGCCTTTGCATTGAGGGCTATCTGAAAACGGCTGTGGCGCTGAAGTTGCCTGTGAATGTGGAGTTGGTGGCATGTGAAACCCGCATGTGGAGCATTCGTTTGTGTGGGATGCTGACCAAGCTTCATTTCAGTCCTAGGCACACAAAGAGCACTAAACATAGAGTGTGAAAACTGAGTTTCCTTGAGAGCTGCTTGGAAGCCTGATGGTGTGTGAAGTTAGTGAGCCAAATGGAGTTGTTCTCCCACAAGAACCACTCGGCTGATCCTTCTTCAATATGCCCTTCACCAACATGCAGTGTTTCCTTGATTGAATTAGCTCTCACACCAATATTTGTGTCCAGAGCCTTTGCATTGAGGGCTATCTGAAAACGGCTGTGGCGCTGAAGTTGCCTGTGAATGTGGAGTTGGTGGCATGTGAAACCCGCATGTGGAGCATTCGTTTGTGTGGGATGCTCTACCAGGTTCATTCCTAGATAATGCACTCAAAGGGCACTAAGCATAGAGTGTGAAAACTGAGTTTCCTTGAGAGCTGCTTGGAAGCCTGATGGTGTGTGAAGTTAGTGAGCCAAATGGAGTTGTTCTCCCACAAGAACCACTCGGCTGATCCTTCTTCAATATGCCCTTCACCAACATGCAGTGTTTCCTTGATTGAATTTGCTCTCACACCAATATTTGCGTCTAGAGCCTTTGCATTGAGGGCTATCTGAAAACGGCTGTGGCGCTGAAGTTGCCTGTGAATGTGGAGTTGGTGGCATGTGAAACCCGCATGTGGAGCATTCGTTTGTGTGGGATGCTCTACCAGGTTCATTTCATTCCTAGCCAACGAAAGGGCACTAAGCATAGAGTGTGAAAACTGAGTTTCCTTGAGAGCTGCTTGGAAGCCTGATGGTGTGTGAAGTTAGTGAGCCAAATGGAGTTGTTCTCCCACAAGAACCACTCGGCTGATCCTTCTTCAACACGCCCTTCACCAACATGCAGTGTTTCCTTGATTGAATTAGCTCTCACACCAATATTTGCTTCTAGAGCCTTTGCATTGAGGGCTATCTGAAAACGGCTGTGGCGCTGAAGTTGCCTGTGAATGTGGAGTTGGTGGCATGTGAAACCCGCATGTGGAGCATTCGTTTGTGTGGGATGCTGACCAAGCTTCATTTCAGTCCTAGGCACACAAAGAGCACTAAACATAGAGTGTGAAAACTGAGTTTCCTTGAGAGCTGCTTGGAAGCCTGATGGTGTGTGAAGTTAGTGAGCCAAATGGAGTTGTTCTCCCACAAGAACCACTCGGCTGATCCTTCTTCAATATGCCCTTCACCAACATGCAGTGTTTCCTTGATTGAATTAGCTCTCACACCAATATTTGTGTCCAGAGCCTTTGCATTGAGGGCTATCTGAAAACGGCTGTGGCGCTGAAGTTGCCTGTGAATGTGGAGTTGGTGGCATGTGAAACCCGCATGTGGAGCATTCGTTTGTGTGGGATGCTCTACCAGGTTCATTCCTAGATAATGCACTCAAAGGGCACTAAGCATAGAGTGTGAAAACTGAGTTTCCTTGAGAGCTGCTTGGAAGCCTGATGGTGTGTGAAGTTAGTGAGCCAAATGGAGTTGTTCTCCCACAAGAACCACTCGGCTGATCCTTCTTCAATATGCCCTTCACCAACATGCAGTGTTTCCTTGATTGAATTAGCTCTCACACCAATATTTGCGTCTAGAGCCTTTGCATTGAGGGCTATCTGAAAACGGCTGTGGCGCTGAAGTTGCCTGTGAATGTGGAGTTGGTGGCATGTGAAACCCGCATGTGGAGCATTCGTTTGTGTGGGATGCTCTACCAGGTTCATTTCATTCCTAGCCAAAGAAAGGGCACTAAGCATAGAGTGTGAAAACTGAGTTTCCTTGAGAGCTGCTTGGAAGCCTGATGGTGTGTGAAGCTAGTGAGCCAAATGGAGTTGTTCTCCCACAAGAACCACTCGGCTGATCCTTCTTCAATACGCCCTTCACCAACATGCAGTGTTTCCTTGATTGAATTAGCTCTCACACCAATATTTGCGTCTAGAGCCTTTGCATTGAGGGCTATCTGAAAACGGCTGTGGCGCTGAAGTTGCCTGTGAATGTGGAGTTGGTGGCATGTGAAACCCGCATGTGGAGCATTCGTTTGTGTGGGATGCTCTACCAGGTTCATTCCTAGATAATGCACTCAAAGGGCACTAAACAGAGTGTGAAAACTGAGTTTCCTTGAGAGCTGCTTGGAAGCCTGATGGTGTGTGAAGTTAGTGAGCCAAATGGAGTTGTTGTCCCACAAGAACCACTCTGCTGATCCTTCTTCAATATGCCCTTCACCAACATGCAGTGTTTCCTTGATTGAATTAGCTCTCACACCAATATTTGCGTCTAGAGCCTTTGCATTGAGGGCTATCTGAAAACGGCTGTGGCGCTGAAGTTGCCTGTGAATGTGGAGTTGGTGGCATGTGAAACCCGCATGTGGAGCATTCGTTTCTGTGGGATGCTCTACCAGGTTCATTCCTAGATAATGCACTCAAAGGGCACTAAGCATAGAGTGTGAAAACTGAGTTTCCTTGAGAGCTGCTTGGAAGCCTGATGGTGTGTGAAGTTAGTGAGCCAAATGGAGTTGTTCTCCCTCAAGAACCACTCGGCTGATTCTTCTTCAATATGCCCTTCACCCACATGCAGTGTTTCCTTGATTGAATTAGCTCTCACACCAATATTTGCGTCTAGAGCCTTTGCATTGAGGGCTATCTGAAAACGGCTGTGGCGCTGAAGTTGCCTGTGAATGTGCAGTTGGTGGCATGTGAAACCCGCATGTGGAGCATTCATTTGTGTGGGATGCTCTACCAGGTTCATTCCTAGATAATGCACTCAAAGGGCACTAAGCATAGAGTGTGAAAACTGAGTTTCCTTGAGAGCTGCTTGGAAGCCTGATGGTGTGTGAAGTTAGTGAGCCAAATGGAGTTGTTCTCCCACAAGAACCACTCGGCTGATCTTTCTTCAATATGCCCTTCACCAACATGCAGTGTTTCCTTGATTGAATTAGCGCTCACACCAATATTTGCGTCTAGAGGCTTTGCATTGAGGGCTATCTGAAAACGGCTGTGGCGCTGAAGTTGCCTGTGAATGTGGAGTTGGTGGCATGTGAAACCCGCATGTGGAGCATTCGTTTGTGTGGGATGCTCTACCAGGTTCATTCCTAGATAATGCACTCAAAGGGCACTAAGCATAGAGTGTGAAAACTGAGTTTCCTTGAGAGCTGCTTGGAAGCCTGATGGTGTGTGAAGTTAGTGAGCCAAATGGAGTTGTTCTCCCACAAGAACCACTCTGCTGATCCTTCTTCAATATGCCCTTCACCAACATGCAGTGTTTCCTTGATTGAATTAGCTCTCACACCAATATTTGCGTCTAGAGCCTTTGCATTGAGGGCTATCTGAAAACGGCTGTGGCGCTGAAGTTGCCTGTGAATGTGGAGTTGGTGGCATGTGAAACCCGCATGTGGAGCATTCGTTTGTGTGGGATGCTGACCAAGCTTCATTTCAGTCCTAGGCACACAAAGAGCACTAAGCATAGAGTGTGAAAACTGAGTTTCCTTGAGAGCTGCTTGGAAGCCTGATGGTGTGTGAAGTTAGTGAGCCAAATGGAGTTGTTCTCCCACAAGAACCACTCGGCTGATCCTTCTTCAATATGCCCTTCACCAACATGCAGTGTTTCCTTGATTGAATTAGCTCTCACACCAATATTTGTGTCCAGAGCCTTTGCATTGAGGGCTATCTGAAAACGGCTGTGGCGCTGAAGTTGCCTGTGAATGTGGAGTTGGTGGCATGTGAAACCCGCATGTGGAGCATTCGTTTGTGTGGGATGCTCTACCAGGTTCATTCCTAGATAATGCACTCAAAGGGCACTAAGCATAGAGTGTGAAAACTGAGTTTCCTTGAGAGCTGCTTGGAAGCCTGATGGTGTGTGAAGTTAGTGAGCCAAATGGAGTTGTTCTCCCACAAGAACCACTCGGCTGATCCTTCTTCAATATGCCCTTCACCAACATGCAGTGTTTCCTTGATTGAATTAGCTCTCACACCAATATTTGCGTCTAGAGCCTTTGCATTGAGGGCTATCTGAAAACGGCTGTGGCGCTGAAGTTGCCTGTGAATGTGGAGTTGGTGGCATGTGAAACCCGCATGTGGAGCATTCGTTTGTGTGGGATGCTCTACCAGGTTCATTCCTAGATAATGCACTCAAAGGGCACTAAGCATAGAGTGTGAAAACTGAGTTTCCTTGAGAGCTGCTTGGAAGCCTGATGGTGTGTGAAGTTAGTGAGCCAAATGGAGTTGTTCTCCCACAAGAACCACTCGGCTGATCCTTCTTCAATATGCCCTTCACCAACATGCAGTGTTTCCTTGATTGAATTAGCTCTCACACCAATATTTGCGTCTAGAGCCTTTGCATTGAGGGCTATCTGAAAACGGCTGTGGCGCTGAAGTTGCCTGTGAATGTGGAGTTGGTGGCATGTGAAACCCGCATGTGGAGCATTCGTTTGTGTGGGATGCTCTACCAGGTTCATTTCATTCCTAGCCAAAGAAAGGGCACTAAGCATAGAGTGTGAAAACTGAGTTTCCTTGAGAGCTGCTTGGAAGCCTGATGGTGTGTGAAGCTAGTGAGCCAAATGGAGTTGTTCTCCCACAAGAACCACTCGGCTGATCCTTCTTCAATACGCCCTTCACCAACATGCAGTGTTTCCTTGATTGAATTAGCTCTCACACCAATATTTGCGTCTACAGCCTTTGCATTGAGGGCTATCTGAAAACGGCTGTGGCGCTGAAGTTGCCTGTGAATGTGGAGTTGGTGGCATGTGAAACCCGCATGTGGAGCATTCGTTTGTGTGGGATGCTCTACCAGGTTCATTCCTAGATAATGCACTCAAAGGGCACTAAACAGAGTGTGAAAACTGAGTTTCCTTGAGAGCTGCTTGGAAGCCTGATGGTGTGTGAAGTTAGTGAGCCAAATGGAGTTGTTCTCCCACAAGAACCACTCGGCTGATTCTTCTTCAATATGCCCTTCACCCACATGCAGTGTTTTCTTGATTGAATTAGCTCTCACACCAATATTTGCGTCTAGAGCCTTTGCGTTGAGGGCTATCTGAAAACGGCTGTGGAGCTGAAGTTGCCTGTGAATGTGCAGTTGGTGGCATGTGAAACCCGCATGTGGAGCATTCATTTGTGTGGGATGCTCTACCAGGTTCATTCCTAGATAATGCACTCAAAGGGCACTAAGCATAGAGTGTGAAAACTGAGTTTCCTTGAGAGCTGCTTGGAAGCCTGATGGTGTGTGAAGTTAGTGAGCCAAATGGAGTTGTTCTCCCACAAGAACCACTCGGCTGATCTTTCTTCAATATGCCCTTCACCAACATGCAGTGTTTCCTTGATTGAATTAGCGCTCACACCAATATTTGCGTCTAGAGGCTTTGCATTGAGGGCTATCTGAAAACGGCTGTGGCGCTGAAGTTGCCTGTGAATGTGGAGTTGGTGGCATGTGAAACCCGCATGTGGAGCATTCGTTTGTGTGGGATGCTCTACCAGGTTCATTCCTAGATAATGCACTCAAAGGGCACTAAGCATAGAGTGTGAAAACTGAGTTTCCTTGAGAGCTGCTTGGAAGCCTGATGGTGTGTGAAGTTAGTGAGCCAAATGGAGTTGTTCTCCCACAAGAACCACTCTGCTGATCCTTCTTCAATATGCCCTTCACCAACATGCAGTGTTTCCTTGATTGAATTAGCTCTCACACCAATATTTGCGTCTAGAGCCTTTGCATTGAGGGCTATCTGAAAACGGCTGTGGCGCTGAAGTTGCCTGTGAATGTGGAGTTGGTGGCATGTGAAACCCGCATGTGGAGCATTCGTTTGTGTGGGATGCTGACCAAGCTTCATTTCAGTCCTAGGCACACAAAGAGCACTAAACATAGAGTGTGAAAACTGAGTTTCCTTGAGAGCTGCTTGGAAGCCTGATGGTGTGTGAAGTTAGTGAGCCAAATGGAGTTGTTCTCCCACAAGAACCACTCGGCTGATCCTTCTTCAATATGCCCTTCACCAACATGCAGTGTTTCCTTGATTGAATTTGCTCTCACACCAATATTTGCGTCTAGAGCCTTTGCATTGAGGGCTATCTGAAAACGGCTGTGGCGCTGAAGTTGCCTGTGAATGTGGAGTTGGTGGCATGTGAAACCCGCATGTGGAGCATTCGTTTGTGTGGGATGCTCTACCAGGTTCATTCCTAGATAATGCACTCAAAGGGCACTAAGCATAGAGTGTGAAAACTGAGTTTCCTTGAGAGCTGCTTGGAAGCCTGATGGTGTGTGAAGTTAGTGAGCCAAATGGAGTTGTTCTCCCACAAGAACCACTCGGCTGATCCTTCTTCAATATGCCCTTCACCAACATGCAGTGTTTCCTTGATTGAATTTGCTCTCACACCAATATTTGCGTCTAGAGCCTTTGCATTGAGGGCTATCTGAAAACGGCTGTGGCGCTGAAGTTGCCTGTGAATGTGGAGTTGGTGGCATGTGAAACCCGCATGTGGAGCATTCGTTTGTGTGGGATGCTCTACCAGGTTCATTCCTAGATAATGCACTCAAAGGGCACTAAGCATAGAGTGTGAAAACTGAGTTTCCTTGAGAGCTGCTTGGAAGCCTGATTGTGTGTGAAGTTAGTGAGCCAAATGGAGTTGTTCTCCCACAAGAACCACTCTGCTGATCCTTCTTCAATATGCCCTTCACCAACATGCAGTGTTTCCTTGATTGAATTAGCTCTCACACCAATATTTGCGTCTAGAGCCTTTGCATTGAGGGCTATCTGAAAACGGCTGTGGCGCTGAAGTTGCCTGTGAATGTGGAGTTGGTGGCATGTGAAACCCGCATGTGGAGCATTCGTTTGTGTGGGATGCTCTACCAGGTTCATTCCTAGATAATGCACTCAAAGGGCACTAAACAGAGTGTGAAAACTGAGTTTCCTTGAGAGCTGCTTGGAAGCCTGATGGTGTGTGAAGTTAGTGAGCCAAATGGAGTTGTTCTCCCACAAGAACCACTCGGCTGATCCTTCTTCAATATGCCCTTCACCAACATGCAGTGTTTCCTTGATTGAATTAGCTCTCACACCAATATTTGCGTCTAGAGCCTTTGCATTGAGGGCTATCTGAAAACGGCTGTGGCGCTGAAGTTGCCTGTGAATGTGGAGTTGGTGGCATGTGAAACCCGCATGTGGAGCATTCGTTTGTGTGGGATGCTCTACCAGGTTCATTCCTAGATAATGCACTCAAAGGGCACTAAACAGAGTGTGAAAACTGAGTTTCCTTGAGAGCTGCTTGGAAGCCTGATGGTGTGTGAAGTTAGTGAGCCAAATGGAGTTGTTCTCCCACAAGAACCACTCGGCTGATCCTTCTTCAATATGCCCTTCACCAACATGCAGTGTTTCCTTGATTGAATTAGCTCTCACACCAATATTTGCGTCTAGAGCCTTTGCATTGAGAACTATCTGAAAATGGCTGTGGCGCTGAAGTTGCCTGTGAATGTGGAGTTGGTGGCATGTGAAACCCGCATGTGGAGCATTCGTTTGTGTGGGATGCTGACCAAGCTTCATTTCAGTCCTAGGCACACAAAGAGCACTAAATATAGAGTGTGAAAACTGAGTTTCCTTGAGAGCTGCTTGGAAGCCTGATGGTGTGTGAAGTTAGTGAGCCAAATGGAGTTGTTCTCCCACAAGAACCACTCGGCTGATCCTTCTTCAATATGCCCTTCACCAACATGCAGTGTTTCCTTGATTGAATTAGCTCTCACACCAATATTTGCGTCTAGAGCCTTTGCATTGAGGGCTATCTGAAAACGGCTGTGGCGCTGAAGTTGCCTGTGAATGTGGAGTTGGTGGCATGTGAAACCCGCATGTGGAGCATTCGTTTGTGTGGGATGCTCTACCAGGTTCATTCCTAGATAATGCACTCAAAGGGCACTAAGCATAGAGTGTGAAAACTGAGTTTCCTTGAGAGCTGCTTGGAAGCCTGATGGTGTGTGAAGTTAGTGAGCCAAATGGAGTTGTTCTCCCACAAGAACCACTCGGCTGATCCTTCTTTAATATGCCCTTCACCAACATGCAGTGTTTCCTTGATTGAATTAGCTCTCACACCAATATTTGCGTCTAGAGCCTTTGCATTGAGGACTATCTGAAAACGGCTGTGGCGCTGAAGTTGCCTGTGAATGTGGAGTTGGTGGCATGTGAAACCCGCATGTGGAGCATTCGCTTGTGTGGGATGCTCTACCAGGTTCATTCCTAGATAATGCACTCAAAGGGCACTAAGCATAGAGTGTGAAAACTGAGTTTCCTTGAGAGCTGCTTGGAAGCCTGATGGTGTGTGAAGTTAGTGAGCCAAATGGAGTTGTTCTCCCACAAGAACCACTCGGCTGATCTTTCTTCAATATGCCCTTCACCAACATGCAGTGTTTCCTTGATTGAATTAGCTCTCACACCAATATTTGCGTCCAGAGCCTTTGCATTGAGGGCTATCTGAAAACGGCTGTGGCGCTGAAGTTGCCTGTGAATGTGGAGTTGGTGGCATGTGAAACCCGCATGTGGAGCATTCGTTTGTGTGGGATGCTCTACCAGGTTCATTCCTAGATAATGCACTCAAAGGGCACTAAGCATAGAGTGTGAAAACTGAGTTTCCTTGAGAGCTGCTTGGAAGCCTGATGGTGTGTGAAGTTAGTGAGCCAAATGGAGTTGTTCTCCCACAAGAACCACTCGTCTGATCTTTCTTCAATATGCCCTTCACCAACATGCAGTGTTTCCTTGATTGAATTAGCTCTCACACCAATATTTGCGTCTAGAGCCTTTGCATTGAGGGCTATCTGAAAACGGCTGTGGCACTGAAGTTGCCTGTGAATGTGGAGTTGGTGGCATGTGAAACCCGCATGTGGAGCATTCGTTTGTGTGGGATGCTGACCAAGCCTCATTTCAGTCCTAGGCACACAAAGGGCACTAAGCATAGAGTGTGAAAACTGAGTTTCCTTGAGAGCTGCTTGGAAGCCTGATGGTGTGTGAAGTTAGTGAGCCAAATGGAGTTGTTCTCCCACAAGAACCACTCGGCTGATCCTTCTTCAATATGCCCTTCACCAACATGCAGTGTTTCCTTGATTGAATTAGCTCTCACACCAATATTTGCGTCTAGAGCCTTTGCATTGAGGGCTATCTGAAAACGGCTGTGGCGCTGAAGTTGCCTGTGAATGCGGAGTTGGTGGCATGTGAAACCCGCATGTGGAGCATTCGTTTGTGTGGGATGCTCTACCAGGTTCATTCCTAGATAATGCACTCAAAGGGCACTAAGCATAGAGTGTGAAAACTGAGTTTCCTTGAGAGCTGCTTGGAAGCCTGATGGTGTGTGAAGTTAGTGAGCCAAATGGAGTTGTTCTCCCACAAGAACCACTCGTCTGATCTTTCTTCAATATGCCCTTCACCAACATGCAGTGTTTCCTTGATTGAATTAGCTCTCACACCAATATTTGCGTCTAGAGCCTTTGCATTGAGGGCTATCTGAAAACGGCTGTGGCGCTGAAGTTGCCTGTGAATGTGGAGTTGGTGGCATGTGAAACCCGCATGTGGAGCATTCGTTTGTGTGGGATGCTCTACCAGGTTTATTCCTAGATAATGCACTGAAAGGGCACTAAGCATAGAGTGTGAAAACTGAGTTTTTTTGAGAGCTGCTTGGAAGCCTGATGGTGTGTGAAGTTAGTGAGCCAAATGGAGTTGTTCTCCCACAAGAACCACCCGGCTGATCCTTCTTCAATATGCCCTTCACCAACATGCAGTGTTTCCTTGATTGAATTAGCTCTCACACCAATATTTGCGTCTAGAGCCTTTGCATTGAGGGCTATCTGAAAACGGCTGTGGCGCTGAAGTTGCCTGTGAATGTGGAGTTGGTGGCATGTGAAACCCGCATGTGGAGCATTCGTTTGTGTGGGATGCTCTAACAGGTTCATTTCACTCCTAGCCATACAAAGGGCACTAAGCATAGAGTGTGAAAACTGAGTTTCCTTGAGAGCTGCTTGGAAGCCTGATGGTGTGTGAAGTTAGTGAGCCAAATGGAGTTGTTCTCCCACAAGAACCACTCGGCTGATCCTTCTTCAATATGCCCTTCACCAACATGCAGTGTTTCCTTGATTGAATTAGCTCTCACACCAATATTTGCGTCTAGAGCCTTTGCATTGAGGGCTATCTGAAAACGGCTGTGACGCTGAAGTTGCCTGTGAATGTGGAGTTGGTGGCATGTGAAACCCGCATGTGGAGCATTCGTTTGTGTTGGATGCTCTACCAGGTTCATTCCTAGATAATGCACTCAAAGGGCACTAAGCATAGAGTGTGAAAACTGAGTTTCCTTGAGAGCTGCTTGGAAGCCTGATGGTGTGTGAAGTTAGTGAGCCAAATGGAGTTGTTCTCCCACAAGAACCACTCGGTTGATCCTTCTTCAATATGCCCTTCACCAACATGCAGTGTTTCCTTGATTGAATTAGCTCTCACACCAATATTTGCGTCTAGAGCCTTTGCATTGAGGGCTATCTGAAAACGGCTGTGGCGCTGAAGTTGCCTGTGAATGTGGAGTTGGTGGCATGTGAAACCCGCATGTGGAGCATTCGTTTGTGTGGGATGCTCTACCAGGTTCATTCCTAGATAATGCACTCAAAGGGCACTAAGCATAGAGTGTGAAAACTGAGTTTCCTTGAGAGCTGCTTGGAAGCCTGATGGTGTGTGAAGTTAGTGAGCCAAATGGAGTTGTTCTCCCACAAGAACCACTCTGCTGATCCTTCTTCAATATGCCCTTCACCAACATGCAGTGTTTCCTTGATTGAATTAGCTCTCACACCAATATTTGCGTCTAGAGCCTTTGCATTGAGGGCTATCTGAAAACGGCTGTGGCGCTGAAGTTGCCTGTGAATGTGGAGTTGGTGGCATGTGAAACCCGCATGTGGAGCATTCGTTTGTGTGGGATGCTCTACCAGGTTCATTCCTAGATAATGCACTCAAAGGGCACTAAGCATAGAGTGTGAAAACTGAGTTTCCTTGAGAGCTGCTTGGAAGCCTGATGGTGTGTGAAGTTAGTGAGCCAAATGGAGTTGTTCTCCCACAAGAACCACTCGGCTGATCCTTCTTCAATATGCCCTTCACCAACATGCAGTGTTTCCTTGATTGAATTAGCTCTCACAACAATATTTGCGTCTAGAGCCTTTGCATTGAGGGCTATCTGAAAACGGCTGTGGCGCTGAAGTTGCCTGTGAATGTGGAGTTGGTGGCATGTGAAACCCGCATGTGGAGCATTCGTTTGTGTGGGATGCTCTACCAGGTTCATTCCTAGATAATGCACTCAAAGGGCACTAAGCATAGAGTGTGAAAACCGAGTTTCCTTGAGAGCTGCTTGGAAGCCTGATGGTGTGTGAAGTTAGTGAGCCAAATGGAGTTGTTCTCCCACAAGAACCACTCGGCTGATCTTTCTTCAATATGCCCTTCACCAACATGCAGTGTTTCCTTGATTGAATTAGCTCTCACACCAATATTTGCGTCTAGAGCCTTTGCATTGAGGGCTATCTGAAAACGGCTGTGGCGCTGAAGTTGCCTGTGAATGTGGAGTTGGTGGCATGTGAAACCCGCATGTGGAGCATTCGCTTGTGTGGGATGCTCTACCAGGTTCATTCCTAGATAATGCACTCAAAGGGCACTAAGCATAGAGTGTGAAAACTGAGTTTTTTTGAGAGCTGCTTGGAAGCCTGATGGTGTGTGAAGTTAGTGAGCCAAATGGAGTTGTTCTCCCACAAGAACCACTCGGCTGATCCTTCTTCAATATGCCCTTCACCAACATGCAGTGTTTCCTTGATTGAATTAGCTCTCACACCAATATTTGCGTCTAGAGCCTTTGCATTGAGGGCTATCTGAAAATGGCTGTGGCGCTGAAGTTGCCTGTGAATGTGGAGTTGGTGGCATGTGAAACCCGCATGTGGAGCATTCGTTTGTGTGGGATGCTCTACCAGGTTCATTCCTAGATAATGCACTCAAAGGGCACTAAGCATAGAGTGTGAAAACTGAGTTTCCTTGAGAGCTGCTTGGAAGCCTGATGGTGTGTGAAGTTAGTGAGCCAAATGGAGTTGTTCTCCCACAAGAACCACTCGGCTGATCTTTCTTCAATATGCCCTTCACCAACATGCAGTGTGTTCCTTGATTGAATTAGCTCTCACACCAATATTTGCGTCTAGAGCCTTTGCATTGAGGGCTATCTGAAAACGGCTGTGGCGCTGAAGTTGCCTGTGAATGTGGAGTTGGTGGCATGTGAAACCCGCATGTGGAGCATTCGCTTGTGTGGGATGCTCTACCAGGTTCATTCCTAGATAATGCACTCAAAGGGCACTAAGCATAGAGTGTGAAAACTGAGTTTCCTTGAGAGCTGCTTGGAAGCCTGATGGTGTGTGAAGTTAGTGAGCCAAATGCAGTTGTTCTCCCACAAGAACCACTCGGCTGATCTTTCTTCAATATGCCCTTCACCAACATGCAGTGTTTCCTTGATTGAATTAGCTCTCACACCAATATTTGCGTCCAGAGCCTTTGCATTGAGGGCTATCTGAAAACGGCTGTGGCGCTGAAGTTGCCTGTGAATGTGGAGTTGGTGGCATGTGAAACCCGCATGTGGAGCATTCGTTTGTGTGGGATGCTGACCAAGCTTCATTTCAGTCCTAGGCACAAAAAGAGCACTAAACATAGAGTGTGAAAACTGAGTTTCCTTGAGAGCTGCTTGGAAGCCTGATGGTGTGTGAAGTTAGTGAGCAAATGGAGTTTTTCTCCCACAAGAACCACTCGGCTGATCCTTCTTCAATATGCCCTTCACCAACATGCAGTGTTTCCTTGATTGAATTAGCTCTCACACCAATATTTGCGTCTAGAGCCTTTGCATTGAGGGCTATCTGAAAATGGCTGTGGCGCTGAAGTTACCTGTGAATGTGGAGTTGGTGGCATGTGAAACCCGCATGTGGAGCATTCGTTTGTGTGGGATGCTCTACCAGGTTCATTCCTAGATAATGCACTCAAAGGGCACTAAGCATAGAGTGTGAAAACTGAGTTTCCTTGAGAGCTGCTTGGAAGCCTGATGGTGTGTGAAGTTAGTGAGCCAAATGGAGTTGTTCTCCCACAAGAACCACTCGGCTGATCTTTCTTCAATATGCCCTTCACCAACATGCAGTGTTTCCTTGATTGAATTAGCTCTCACACCAATATTTGCGTCTAGAGCCTTTGCATTGAGGGCTATCTGAAAACGGCTGTGGCACTGAAGTTGCCTGTGAATGTGGAGTTGGTGGCATGTGAAACCCGCATGTGGAGCATTCGTTTGTGTGGGATGCTGACCAAGCTTCATTTCAGTCCTAGGCACACAAAGAGCACTAAACATAGAGTGTGAAAACTGAGTTTCCTTGAGAGCTGCTTGGAAGCCTGATGGTGTGTGAAGTTAGTGAGCCAAATGGAGTTGTTCTCCCACAAGAACCACTCGGCTGATCCTTCTTCAATATGCCCTTCACCAACATGCAGTGTTTCCTTGATTGAATTAGCTCTCACACCAATATTTGCGTCTACAGCCTTTGCATTGAGGGCTATCTGAAAATGGCTGTGGCGCTGAAGTTGCCTGTGAATGTGGAGTTGGTGGCATGTGAAACCCGCATGTGGAGCATTCGTTTGTGTGGGATGCTCTACCAGGTTCATTCCTAGATAATGCCCTCAAAGGGCACTAAGCATAGAGTGTGAAAACTGAGTTTCCTTGAGAGCTGCTTGGAAGCCTGATGGTGTGTGAAGTTAGTGAGCCAAATGGAGTTGTTCTCCCACAAGAACCACTCGGCTGATCCTTCTTCAATATGCCCTTCACCAACATGCAGTGTTTCCTTGATTGAATTAGCTCTCACACCAATATTTACGTCTAGAGCCTTTGCATTGAGGGCAATCTGAAAATGGCTGTGGCGCTGAAGTTGCCTGTGAATGTGGAGTTGGTGGCATGTGAAACCCGCATGTGGAGCATTCGTTTGTGTGGGATGCTCTACCAGGTTCATTCCTAGGCACACAAAGGGCACTAAGCATAGAGTGTGAAAACTGAGTTTCCTTGAGAGCTGCTTGGAAGCCTGATGGTGTGTGAAGTTAGTGAGCCAAATGGAGTTGTTCTCCCACAAGAACCACTCTGCTGATCCTTCTTCAATATGCCCTTCACCAACATGCAGTGTTTCCTTGATTGAATTAGCTTTCACACCAATATTTGCGTCTAGAGCCTTTGCATTGAGGGCTATCTGAAAACGGCTGTGGCGCTGAAGTTGCCTGTGAATGTGGAGTTGGTGGCATGTGAAACCCGCATGTGGAGCATTCGTTTGTGCGGGATGCTCTACCAGGTTCATTCCTAGATAATGCACTCAAAGGGCACTAAGCATAGAGTGTGAAAACTGAGATTCCTTGAGAGCTGCTTGGAAGCCTGATGGTGTGTGAAGTTAGTGAGCCAAATGGAGTTGTTCTCCCACAAGAACCACTCGGCTGATCCTTCTTCAATATGCCCTTCACCAACATGCAGTGTTTCCTTGATTGAATTAGCTCTCACACCAATATTTGCGTCTAGAGCCTTTGCATTGAGGGCTATCTGAAAACGGCTGTGGCGCTGAAGTTGCCTGTGAATGTGGAGTTGGTGGCATGTGAAACCCGCATGTGGAGCATTCGCTTGTGTGGGATGCTCTACCAGGTTCATTCCTAGATAATGCACTCAAAGGGCACTAAGCATAGAGTGTGAAAACTGAGTTTCCTTGAGAGCTGCTTGGAAGCCTGATGGTGTGTGAAGTTAGTGAGCCAAATGGAGTTGTTCTCCCACAAGAACCACTCGGTTGATCTTTCTTCAATATGCCCTTCACCAACATGCAGTGTTTCCTTGATTGAATTAGCTCTCACACCAATATTTGCGTCTAGAGCCTTTGCATTGAGGGCTATCTGAAAATGGCTGTGGCGCTGAAGTTGCCTGTGAATGTGGAGTTGGTGGCATGTGAAACCCGCATGTGGAGCATTCGTTTGTGTGGGATGCTCTACCAGGTTCATTCCTAGATAATGCACTCAAAGGGCACTAAGCATAGAGTGTGAAAACTGAGTTTCCTTGAGAGCTGCTTGGAAGCCTGATGGTGTGTGAAGTTAGTGAGCCAAATGGAGTTGTTCTCCCACAAGAACCACTCGGCTGATCTTTCTTCAATATGCCCTTCACCAACATGCAGTGTTTCCTTGATTGAATTAGCTCTCACACCAATATTTGCGTCTAGAGCCTTTGCATTGAGGGCTATCTGAAAACGGCTGTGGCGCTGAAGTTGCCTGTGAATGTGGAGTTGGTGGCATGTGAAACCCGCATGTGGAGCATTCGCTTGTGTGGGATGCTGACCAAGCTTCATTTCAGTCCTAGGCACACAAAGAGCACTAAACATAGAGTGTGAAAACTGAGTTTCCTTGAGAGCTGCTTGGAAGCCTGATGGTGTGTGAAGTTAGTGAGCCAAATGGAGTTGTTCTCCCACAAGAACCACTCGGCTGATCCTTCTTCAATATGCCCTTCACCAACATGCAGTGTTTCCTTGATTGAATTAGCTCTCACACCAATATTTGCCTCTAGAGCCTTTGCATTGAGGGCTATCTGAAAATGGCTGTGGCGCTGAAGTTGCCTGTGAATGTGGAGTTGGTGGCATGTGAAACCCGCATGTGGAGCATTCGCTTGTGTGGGATGCTCTACCAGGTTCATTCCTAGATAATGCACTCAAAGGGCACTAAGCATAGAGTGTGAAAACTGAGTTTCCTTGAGAGCTGCTTGGAAGCCTGATGGTGTGTGAAGTTAGTGAGCCAAATGGAGTTGTTCTCCCACAAGAACCACTCGTCTGATCTTTCTTCAATATGCCCTTCACCAACATGCAGTGTTTCCTTGATTGAATTAGCTCTCACACCAATATTTGCGTCTAGAGCCTTTGCATTGAGGGTTATCTGAAAACGGCTGTGGCGCTGAAGTTGCCTGTGAATGTGGAGTTGGTGGCATGTGAAACCCGCATGTGGAGCATTCGTTTGTGTGGGATGCTCTACCAGGTTCATTCCTAGATAATGCACTCAAAGGGCACTAAGCATAGAGTGTGAAAACCGAGTTTCCTTGAGAGCTGCTTGGAAGCCTGATGGTGTGTGAAGTTAGTGAGCCAAATGGAGTTGTTCTCCCACAAGAACCACTCGGCTGATCTTTCTTCAATATGCCCTTCACCAACATGCAGTGTTTCCTTGATTGAATTAGCTCTCACACCAATGTTTGCGTCTAGAGCCTTTGCATTGAGGGCTATCTGAAAACGGCTGTGGCGCTGAAGTTGCCTGTGAATGTGGAGTTGGTGGCATGTGAAACCCGCATGTGGAGCATTCGCTTGTGTGGGATGCTCTTCCAGGTTCATTCCTAGATAATGCACTCCAAGGGCACTAAGCATAGAGTGTGAAAACTGAGTTTCCTTGAGAGCTGCTTGGAAGCCTGATGGTGTGTGAAGTTAGTGAGCCAAATGGAGTTGTTCTCCCACAAGAACCACTCGGCTGATCTTTCTTCAATATGCCCTTCACCAACATGCAGTGTTTCCTTGATTGAATTAGCTCTCACACCAATATTTGCGTCTAGAGCCTTTGCATTGAGGGCTATCTGAAAACGGCTGTGGCGCTGAAGTTGCCTGTGAATGTGGAGTTGGTGGCATGTGAATCCCGCATGTGGAGCATTCGTTTGTGTGGGATGCTGACCAAGCTTCATTCCAGTCCTAGGCACACAAAGAGCACTAAACATAGAGTGTGAAAACTGAGTTTCCTTGAGAGCTGCTTGGAAGCCTGATGGTGTGTGAAGTTAGTGAGCCAAATGGAGTTTTTCTCCCACAAGAACCACTCGGCTGATCCTTCTTCAATATGCCCTTCACCAACATGCAGTGTTTCCTTGATTGAATTAGCTCTCACACCAATATTTGCGTCTAGAGCCTTTGCATTGAGGGCTATCTGAAAACGGCTGTGGCGCTGAAGTTGCCTGTGAATGTGGAGTTGGTGGCATGTGAAACCCGCATGTGGAGCATTCGTTTGTGTGGGATGCTCTACCAGGTTCATTCCTAGATAATGCACTCAAAGGGCACTAAGCATAGAGTGTGAAAACTGAGTTTCCTTGAGAGCTGCTTGGAAGCCTGATGGTGTGTGAAGTTAGTGAGCCAAATGGAGTTGTTCTCCCACAAGAACCACTCGGCTGATCCTTCTTCAATATGCCCTTCACCAACATGCAGTGTTTCCTTGATTGAATTAGCTCTCACA
The DNA here is from genome assembly GCF_030435755.1 of Ochotona princeps. Taxonomy (NCBI): domain Eukaryota; kingdom Metazoa; phylum Chordata; class Mammalia; order Lagomorpha; family Ochotonidae; genus Ochotona; species Ochotona princeps. The sequence continues at coordinate 4,002 of NW_026701834.1, read as the reverse complement.
CCAATATTTGCGTCTAGAGCCTTTGCATTGAGGGCTATCTGAAAACGGCTGTGGCGCTGAAGTTGCCTGTGAATGTGGAGTTGGTGGCATGTGAAACCCGCATGTGGAGCATTCGTTTGTGTAGGATGCTCTACCAGGTTCATTCCTAGATAATGCACTCAAAGGGCACTAAGCATAGAGTGTGAAAACTGAGTTTCCTTGAGAGCTGCTTGGAAGCCTGATGGTGTGTGAAGTTAGTGAGCCAAATGGAGTTGTTCTCCCACAAGAACCACTCGGCTGATCCTTCTTCAATATGCCCTTCACCAACATGCAGTGTTTCCTTGATTGAATTAGCTCTCACACCAATATTTGCCTTTAGAGCCTTTGCATTGAGGGCTATCTGAAAACGGCTGTGGCGCTGAAGTTGCCTGTGAATGTGGAGTTGCTGACATGTGAAACCCGCATGTGGAGCATTCGTTTGTGTGGGATGCTCTACCAGGTTCATTCCTAGATAATGCACTCAAAGGGCACTAAGCATAGAGTGTGAAAACTGAGTTTCCTTGAGAGCTGCTTGGAAGCCTGATGGTGTGTGAAGTTAGTGAGCCAAATGGAGTTGTTCTCCCACAAGAACCACTCGGCTGATCTTTCTTCAATATGCCCTTCACCAACATGCAGTGTTTCCTTGATTGAATTAGCTCTCACACCAATATTTGCGTCTAGAGCCTTTGCATTGAGGGCTATCTGAAAACGGCTGAAGTTGCCTGTGAATGTGGAGTTGGTGGCATGTGAAACCCGAATGTGGAGCATTCGGTTGTGTGGCATGCTGACCAAGCTTCATTTCAGTCCTAGGCACACAAAGAGCACTAAACATAGAGTGTGAAAACTGAGTTTCCTTGAGAGCTGCTTGGAAGCCTGATGGTGTGTGACGTTAGTGAGCCAAATGGAGTTGTTCTCCCAATAGAACCACTCGGCTGATCTTTCTTCAATATGCCCTTCACCAACATGCAGTGTTTCCTTGATTGAATTAGCTCTCACACCAATATTTGCGTCTAGAGCCTTTGCATTGAGGGCTATCTGAAAACGGCTGTGGCGCTGAAGTTGCCTGAGAATGTGGAATTGGTGGCATGTGAAACCCGCATGTGGAGCATTCGTTTGTGTGGGATGCTCTACCAGGTTCATTCCTAGATAATGCACTCAAAGGGCACTAAGCATAGAGTGTGAAAACTGAGTTTCCTTGAGAGCTGCTTGGAAGCCTGATGGTGTGTGAAGTTAGTGAGCCAAATGGAGTTGTTCTCCCACAAGAACCACTCGGCTGATCCTTCTTCAATATGCCCTTCACCAACATGCAGTGTTTCCTTGATTGAATTAGCTCTCACACCAATATTTGCGTCTAGAGCCTTTGCATTGAGGGCTATCTGAAAACGGCTGTGGCGCTGAAGTTGCCTGTGAATGTGGAGTGGGTAGCATGTGAAACCCGCATGTGGAGCATTCGTTTGTGTGGGATGCTCTACCAGGTTCATTCCTAGATAATGCACTGAAAGGGCACTAAACATAGAGTGTGAAAACTGAGTTTCCTTGAGAGCTGCTTGGAAGCCTGATGGTGTGTGAAGTTAGTGAGCCAAATGGAGTTGTTCTCCCACAAGAACCACTCGGCTGATCCTTCTTCAATATGCCCTTCACCAACATGCAGTGTTTCCTTGATTGAATTAGCTCTCACACCAATATTTGCGTCTAGAGCCTTTGCATTGAGGGCTATCTGAAAACGGCTGTGGCGCTGAAGTTGCCTGTGAATGTGGAGTTGGTGGCATGTGAAACCCGCATGTGGAGCATTCGTTTGTGTGGGATGCTCTCCAAGCTTCATTTCAGTCCTAGGCACTCAAAGGGCACTAAGCATAGAGTGTGAAAACTGAGTTTCCTTGAGAGCTGCTTGGAAGCCTGATGGTGTGTGAAGTTAGTGAGCCAAATGGAGTTGTTCTCCCACAAGAACCACCCGGCTGATCCTTCTTCAATATGCCCTTCACCAACATGCAGTGTTTCCTTGATTGAATTAGCTCTCACACCAATATTTGCGTCTAGAGCCTTTGCATTGAGGGCTATCTGAAAACGGCTGTGGCGCTGAAGTTGCCTGTGAATGTGGAGTTGGTGGCATGTGAAACCCGCATGTGGAGCATTCGTTTGTGTGGGATGCTCTACCAGGTTCATTCCTAGATAATGCACTCAAAGGGCACTAAGCATAGAGTGTGAAAACTGAGTTTCCTTGAGAGCTGCTTGGAAGCCTGATGGTGTGTGAAGTTCGTGAGCCAAATGGAGTTGTTCTCCCACAAGAACCACTCGGCTGATCCTTCTTCAATATGCCCTTCACCAACATGCAGTGTTTCCTTGATTGAATTAGCTCTCACACCAATATTTGCGTCTAGAGCCTTTGCATTGAGGGCTATCTGAAAACGGCTGTGGCGCTGAAGTTGCCTGTGAATGTGGAGTTGGTGGCATGTGAAGCCCGCATGTGGAGCATTCGTTTGTGTGGGATGCTCTCCAAGCTTCATTTCAGTCCTAGGCACTCAAAGGGCACTAAGCATAGAGTGTGAAAACTGAGTTTCCTTGAGAGCTGCTTGGAAGCCTGATGGTGTGTGAAGTTAGTGAGCCAAATGGAGTTGTTCTCCCACAAGAACCACTCGGCTGATCCTTCTTCAATATGCCCTTCACCAACATGCCGTGTTTCCTTGATTGAATTAGCTCTCACACCAATATTTGCGTCTAGAGCCTTTGCATTGAGGGCTATCTGAAAACGGCTGTGGCGCTGAAGTTGCCTGTGAATGTGGAGTTGGTGGCATGTGAAGCCCGCATGTGGAGCATTCGTTTGTGTGGGATGCTCTACCAGGTTCATTCCTAGATAATGCACTCAAAGGGCACTAAGCATAGAGTGTGAAAACTGAGTTTCCTTGAGAGCTGCTTGGAAGCCTGATGGTGTGTGAAGTTAGTGAGCCAAATGGAGTTGTTCTCCCACAAGAACCACTCGGCGGATCCTTCTTCAATATGCCCTACACCAACATGCAGTGTTTCCTTGATTGAATTAGCTCTCACACCAATATTTGCGTCTAGAGCCTTTGCATTGAGGGCTATCTGAAAACGGCTGTGGCGCTGAAGTTGCCTGTGAATGTGGAGTTGCTGGCATGTGAAACCCGCATGTGGAGCATTCGTTTGTGTGGGATGCTGACCAAGCTTCATTTCAGTCCTAGGCACACAAAGAGCACTAAACATAGAGTGTGAAAACTGAGTTTCCTTGAGAGCTGCTTGGAAGCCTGATGGTGTGTGAAGTTAGTGAGCCAAATGGAGTTGTTCTCCCACAAGAACCACTCGGCGGATCCTTGTTCAATACGCCCTACACCAACATGCAGTGTTTCCTTGATTGAATTAGCTCTCACACCAATATTTGCGTCTAGAGCCTTTGCATTGAGGGCTATCTGAAAACGGCTGTGGCGCTGAAGTTGCCTGTGAATGTGGAGTTGGTGGCATGTGAAACCCGCATGTGGAGCATTCGTTTGTGTGGGATGCTCTACCAGGTTCATTCCTAGATAATGCACTCAAAGGGCACTAAGCATAGAGTGTGAAAACTGAGTTTCCTTGAGAGCTGCTTGGAAGCCTGATGGTGTGTGAAGTTAGTGAGCCAAATGGAGTTGTTCTCCCACAAGAACCACTCGGCGGATCCTTCTTCAATATGCCCTACACCAACATGCAGTGTTTCCTTGATTGAATTAGCTCTCACACCAATATTTGCGTCTAGAGCCTTTGCATTGAGGGCTATCTGAAAACGGCTGTGGCGCTGAAGTTGCCTGTGAATGTGGAGTTGGTGGCATGTGAAACCCGCATGTGGAGCACTCGTTTGTGTGGGATGCTCTACCAGGTTCATTCCTAGATAATGCACTCAAAGGGCACTAAGCATAGTGTGTGAAAACTGAGTTTCCTTGAGAGCTGCTTGGAAGCCTGATGGTGTGTGAAGTTATTGAGCCAAATGGAGTTGTTCTC
>NW_026701833.1:0-30813 GCF_030435755.1 Ochotona princeps | reverse complement strand
CCAACTCCACATTCACAGGCAACTTCAGCGCCACAGCCGTTTTCAGATAGCCCTCAATACAAAGGGCAATAAGCATAAGAGTGTGAAAACTGAGTTTCCTTGAGAGCTGCTTGGAAGCCTGATGGGTGTTGTGAAGTTGTGAGCCAAATGGAGTTGTTCTGGCCCACAAGAACCACTCGGCTGATCCTTCTTCAATATGCCCTTCACCACATGCAGTGTTTCCTTGATTGAATTAGCTCTCACACCAATATTTGCGTCTAGAGCCTTTGCATTGAGGGCTATCTGAAAACGGCTGTGGCGCTGAAGTTGCCTGTGAATGTGGAGTTGGTGGCATGTGAAACCCGCATGTGGAGCATTCGTTTGTGTGGGATGCTGACCAAGCTTCATTTCAGTCCTAGGCACACAAAGGGCATTAAGCATAGAGTGTGAAAACTGAGTTTCCTTGAGAGCTGCTTGGAAGCCTGATGGTGTGTGACGTTAGGGAGCCAAATGGAGTTGTTCTCCCACAAGAACCACTCGGCTGATCCTTCTTTTCCCACAAGAACCACTCGGCTGATCCTTCTTCAATATGCCCTTCACCAACATGCAGTGTTTCCTTGATTGAATTAGCTCTCACACCATATTTGCGTCTAGAGCCTTTGCATTGAGGGCTATCTGAAAACGGCTGTGGCGCTGAAGTTGCCTGTGAATGTAGGTGAGTTGGTGGCATGTGAAACCCGCATGTGGAGCATTCGTTTGTGTGGGATGCTGACCAAGCTTCATTTCAGTCCTAGGCACACAAAGGGCATTAAGCATAGAGTGTGAAAACTGAGTTTCCTTGAGAGCTGCTTGGAAGCCTGATGGTGTGTGAAGTTAGTGAGCCAAATGGAGTTGTTCTCCACAAGAACCACTCGGCTATCCTTCTTCAATATGCCCTTCACCAACATGCAGTGTTTCCTTGATTGAATTAGCTCTCACACCATATTTGCGTCTAGAGCCTTTGCATTGAGGGCTATCTGAAAACGGCTGTGGCGCTGAAGTTGCCTGTGAATGTGGAGTTGGTGGCATGTGAAACCCGCATGTGGAGCATTCGTTTGTGTGGGATGCTGACCAAGCTCATTTCAGTCCTAGGCACACAAAGGGCACTAAGCATAGAGTGTGAAAACTGAGTTTCCTTGAGAGCTGCTTGGAAGCCTGATGGTGTGTGAAGTTAGGGAGCCAAATGGAGTTGTTCTCCCACAAGAACCACTCGGCTGATCATTCTTCAATATGCCCTTCACCAACATGCAGTGTTTCCTTGATTGAATTAGCTCTCACACCAATATTTGCGTCTAGAGCCTTTGCATTGAGGGCTATCTGAAAACGGCTGTGGCGCTGAAGTTGCCTGTGAATGTGGAGTTGGTGGCATGTGAAACCCGCATGTGGAGCATTCGTTTGTGTGGGATGCTCTACCAGGTTCATTCCTAGATAATGCACTCAAAGGGCACTAAACATAGAGTGTGAAAACTGAGTTTCCTTGAGAGCTGCTTGGAAGCCTGATGGTGTGTGAAGTTAGTGAGCCAAACGGAGTTGTTCTCCCACAAGAACCACTCGGCTGATCCTTCTTCAATATGCCTTCACCAGCATGCAGTGTTTCCTTGATTGAATTAGCTCTCACACCAATATTTGCGTCTAGAGCCTTTGCATTGAGGGCTATCTGAAAACGGCTGTGGCGCTGAAGTTGCCTGTGAATGTGGAGTTGGTGGCATGTGAAACCCGCATGTGGAGCATTCGTTTGTGTGGGATGCTCTACCAGGTTCATTCCTAGATAATGCACTCAAAGGCACTAAGCATAGAGTGTGAAAACTGAGTTTCCTTGAGAGCTGCTTGGAAGCCTGATGGTGTGTGAAGTTAGGGAGCCAAATGGAGTTGTTCTCCCACAAGAACACTCGGCTGATCCTTCTTCAATATGCCCTTCACCAACATGCAGTGTTTCCTTGATTGAATTAGCTCTCACACCAATATTTGCGTCTAGAGCCTTTGCATTGAGGGCTATCTGAAATGGCTGTGGCGCTGAAGTTGCCTGTGAATGTGGAGTTGGTGGCATGTGAAACCCGCATGTGGAGCATTCGTTTGTGTGGGATGCTGACCAAGCTACATTTCAGTCATAGGCACACAAAGGGCATTAAGCATAGAGTGTGAAAACTGAGTTTCCTTGAGAGCTGCTTGGAAGCTGATGGTGTGTGAAATTAGGGAGCCAAAATGGAGTTGTTCTCCCACAAGAACCACTCGGCTGATCCTTCTTCAATATGCCCTTCACCAACTGCAGTGTTTCCTTGATTGAATTAGATCTCACACCAATATTTGCGTCTATAGCCTTTGCATTGAGGGCTATCTGAAAACGGCTGTGGCGCTGAAGTTGCCTGTGAATGTGGAGTTGGTGGCAAGTGAAACCCGCATGTGGAGCATTCGTTGTGTGGGATGCTCTACCAGGTTCATTTCAGTCCTAGCCATACAAAGGGCACTAAGCATAGAGTGTGAAAACTGAGTTTCCTTGAGAGCTGCTTGGAAGCCTGATGGTGTGTGAAGTTAGTGAGCCAAATGGAGTTGTTCTCCCACAAGAACCACTCGGCTGATCCTTCTTCAATATGCCCTTCACCAACATCGCAGTGTTTCCTTGATTGAATTAGCTCTCACACCAATATTTGCGTCTAGAGCCTTTGCATTGAGGGCTATCTGAAAACGGCTGTGGCGCTGAAGTTGCCTGTGAATGTGGAGTTGGTGGCATGTGAAAACCCGCATGTGGAGCATTCGTTTGTGTGGGATGCTGACCAAGCTTCATTTCAGTCCTAGGCACACAAAGGGCATTAAGCATAGAGTGTGAAAACTGAGTTTCCTTGAGAGCTGCTTGGAAGCCTGATGGTGTGTGAAGTTAGGAGCCAAATGGAGTTGTTCTCCCACAAGAACCCACTCGGCTATCCTTCTTCAATATGCCTTCACCAACATGCAGTGTTTCTTGATTGAATTAGCTCTCACACCAATATTTGCGTCTAGAGCCTTTGCTTTGAGGGCCATCTGAAAACGGCTGTGGCGCTGAAGTTGCCTGTGAATGTGGAGTTGGTGGCATGTGAAACCCGCATGTGGAGCATTCGTTTGTGTGGGATGCTGACCAAGCTTCATTTCAGTCCTAGGCACACAAAGGGCACTAAGCATAGAGTGTGAAAACTGCGTTTCCTTGAGAGCTGCTTGGAAGCCTGATGGTGTGTGAAGTTAGGGAGCCAAATGGAGTTGTTCTCCCACAAGAACCACTCGGCTGATCCTTCTTCAATATGCCCTTCACCAACATGCAGTGTTTTCCTTGATTGAATTAGCTCTCACACCAATATTTGCGTCTAGAGCCTTTGCATTGAGGGCTATCTGAAAACGGCTGTGGCGCTGAAGTTGCCTGTGAATGTGGAGTTGGTGGCATGTGAAACCCGCATGTGGAGCATTCGTTTGTGTGGGATGCTCTACCAGGTTTATTCCTGGATAATGCACTCAAAGGGCACTAAACATAGAGTGTGAAAACTGAGTTTCCTTGAGAGCTGCTTGGAAGCCTGATGGTGTGTGAAGTTAGTGAGCCAAACGGAGTTGTTCTCCCACAAGAACCACTCGGCTGATCCTTCTTCAATATGCCCTTCACCAGCATGCAGTGTTTCCTTGATTGAATTAGCTCTCACACCAATATTTGCGTCTAGAGCCTTTGCATTGAGGGCTATCTGAAAACGGCTGTGGCGCTGAAGTTGCCTGTGAATGTGGAGTTGGTGGCATGTGAAACCCGCATGTGGAGCATTCGTTTGTGTGGGATGCTGACCAAGCTTCATTTCAGTCCTAGCACACAAAGGGCACTAAGCATAGAGTGTGAAAACTGAGTTTCCTTGAGAGCTGCTTGGAAGCCTGATGGTGTGTGAAGTTAGTGAGCCAAATGGAGTTGTTCTCCCACAAGAACCACTCGGCTGATCCTTCTTCAATATGCACTTCACCAACATGCAGTGTTTCCTTGATTGAATTAGCTCTCACACCAATATTTGCGTCTAGAGCCTTTGCATTGAGGGCTATCTGAAAACGGCTGTGGCGCTGAAGTTGCCTGTGAATGTGGAGTTGGTGGCATGTGAAACCCGCATGTGGAGCATTCGTTTGTGTGGGATGCTGACCAAGCTTCATTTCAGTTCTAGGCACACAAAGGGCATTAAGCATAGAGTGTGAAAACTGAGTTTCCTTGAGAGCTGCTTGGAAGCCTGATGGTGTGTGAAGTTAGTGAGCCAAATGGAGTTGTTCTCCCACAAGAACCACTCGGCTGATCCTTCTTCAATATGCCCTTCACCAACATGCAGTGTTTCCTTGATTGAATTAGCTCTCACACCAATATTTGCGTCTAGAGCCTTTGCATTGAGGGCTATCTGAAAACGGCTGTGGCGCTGAAGTTGCCTGTGAATGTGGAGTTGGTGGCATGTGAAACCCGCATGTGGAGCATTCGTTTGTGTGGGATGCTCTACCAGGTTCATTCCTAGATAATGCACTCAAAGGGCACTAAGCATAGAGTGTGAAAACTGAGTTTCCTTGAAAGCTGCTTGGAAGCCTGATGGTGTGTGAAGTTAGTGAGCCAAATGGAGTTGTTCTCCACAAGAACCACTCGGCTGATCCTTCTTCAATATGCCCTTCACCAACATGCAGTGTTTCCTTGATTGAATTAGCTCTCACACCAATATTTGCGTCTAGAGCCTTTGCATTGAGGGCTATCTGAAAACGGCTGTGGCGCTGAAGTTGCCTGTGAATGTGGAGTTGGTGGCATGTGAAACCCGCATGTGGAGCATTCGTTTGTGTGGATGCTGACCAAGCTTCATTTCAGTTCTAGGCACACAAAGGGCATTAAGCATAGAGTGTGAAAACTGAGTTTCCTTGAGAGCTGCTTGGAAGCCTGATGGTGTGTGAAGTTAGTGAGCCAAATGGAGTTGTTCTCCCACAAGAACCACTCGGCTGATCCTTCTTCAATATGCCCTTCACCAACATGCAGTGTTTCCTTGATTGAATTAGCTCTCACACCAATATTTGCGTCTAGAGCCTTTGCATTGAGGGCTATCTGAAAACGGCTGTGGCGCTGAAGTTGCCTGTGAATGTGGAGTTGGTGGCATGTGAAACCAGCATGTGGAGCATTCGTTTGTGTGGGATGATCTACCAGGTTCATTCTAGATAATGCACTCAAAGCGCACTAAGCATAGAGTGTGAAAACTGAGTTTCCTTGAGAGCTGCTTGGAAGCCTGATGGTGTGTGAAGTTAGTGAGCCAAATGGAGTTGTTCTCCCACAAGAACCACTCGGCTGATCCTTCTTCAATATGCCCTTCACCAACATGCAGTGTTTCCTTGATTGAATTAGCTCTCACACCAATATTTGCGTCTAGAGCCTTTGCATTGAGGGCTATCTGAAAACGGCTGTGGCGCTGAAGTTGCCTGTGAATGTGGAGTTGGTGGCATGTGAAACCCGCATGTGGAGCATTCGTTTGTGTGGGATGCTCTACCAGGTTCATTCCTAGATAATGCACTCAAAGGGCACTAAGCATAGAGTGTGAAAACTGAGTTTCCTTGAGAGCTGCTTGGAAGCCTGATGGTGTGTGAGTTAGTGAGCCAAATGGAGTTGTTCTCCCACAAGAACCACTCGGCTGATCCTTCTTCAATATGCCCTTCACCAACATGCAGTGTTTCCTTGATTGAATTAGCTCTCACACCAATATTTGCGTCTAGAGCCTTTGCATTGAGGGCTATCTGAAAACGGCTGTGGCGCTGAAGTTGCCTGTGAATGTGGAGTTGGTGGCATGTGAAACCCGCATGTGGAGCATTCGTTTGTGTGGGATGCTGACCAAGCTTCATTTCAGTCCTAGGCACACAAAGTGGCACTAAGCATAGAGTGTGAAAACTGAGTTTCCTTGAGAGCTGCTTGGAAGCCTGATGGTGTGTGAAGTTAGTGAGCCAAATGGAGTTGTTCTCCCACAAGAACCACTCGGCTGATCCTTCTTCAATATGCACTTCACCAACATGCAGTGTTTCCTTGATTGAATTAGCTCTCACACCAATATTTGCGTCTAGAGCCTTGCATTGAGGGCTATCTGAAAACGGCTGTGGCGCTGAAGTTGCCTGTGAATGTGGAGTTGGTGGCAAGTGAAACCCGCATGTGGAGCATTCGTTTGTGTGGGATGCTCTACAGGTTCATTTCAGTCATAGCCATACAAAGGGCAATAAGCATAGAGTGTGAAAACTGAGTTTCCTTGAGAGCTGCTTGGAAGCCTGATGGTGTGTGAAGTTAGTGAGCCAAATGGAGTTGTTCTCCCACAAGAACCACTCGGCTGATCCTTCTTCAATATGCCCTTCACCAACATGCAGTGTTCCTTGATTGAATTAGCTCTCACACCAATATTTGCGTCTAGAGCCTTTGCATTGAGGGCTATCTGAAAACGGCTGTGGCGCTGAAGTTGCCTGTGAATGTGGAGTTGGTGGCATGTGAAACCCGCATGTGGAGCATTCGTTTGTGTGGGATGCTGACCAAGCTTCATTTCAGTCCTAGGCACACAAAGGGCATTAAGCATAGAGTGTGAAAACTGAGTTTCCTTGAGAGCTGCTTGGAAGCCTGATGGTGTGTGACGTTAGGGAGCCAAATGGAGTTGTTCTCCCCACAAGAACCACTCGGCTGATCCTTCTTCAATATGCCCTTTCACCAACATGCAGTGTTTCCTTGATTGAATTAGCTCTCACACCAATATTTGCGTCTAGAGCCTTTGCATTGAGGGCTATCTGAAAACGGCTGTGGCGCTGAAGTTGCCTGTGAATGTGGAGTGGTGGCATGTGAAACCCGCATGTGGAGCATTCGTTTGTGTGGGATGCTGACCAAGCTTCATTTCAGTCCTAGGCACACAAAGGGCACTAAGCATAGAGTGTGAAAACTGAGTTCCTTGAGAGCTGCTTGGAAGCCTGATGGTGTGTGAAGTTAGGGAGCCAAATGGAGTTGTTCTCCCACAAGAACCACTCGGCTGATCCTTCTTCAATATGCCCTTCACCAACATGCAGTGTTTCCTTGATTGAATTAGCTCTCACACCAATATTTGCGTCTAGAGCCTTTGCATTGAGGGCTATCTGAAAACGGCTGTGGCGCTGAAGTTGCCTGTGAATGTGGAGTTGGTGGCATGTGAAACCCGCATGTGGAGCATTCGTTTGTGTGGGGATGCTGACCAAGCTACATTTCAGTCATAGGCACACAAAGGGCATTAAGCATAGAGTGTGAAAACTGAGTTTCCTTGAGAGCTGCTTGGAAGCCTGATGGTGTGTGAAGTTAGGGAGCCAAATGGAGTTGTTCTCCCACAAGAACCACTCGGCTGATCCTTCTTCAATATGCCCTTCACCAACATGCAGTGTTTCCTTGATTGAATTAGATCTCACACCAATATTTGCGTCTAGAGCCTTTGCATTGAGGCTATCTGAAAACGGCTGTGGCGCTGAAGTTGCCTGTGAATGTGGAGTTGGTGGCATGTGAAACCCGCATGTGGAGCATTCGTTTGTGTGGGATGCTCTACCAGGTTCATTCCTAGATAATGCACTCAAAGGGCACTAAGCATAGAGTGTGAAAACTGAGTTTCCTTGAGAGCTGCTTGGAAGCCTGATGGTGTGTGAAGTTAGTGAGCCAAATGGAGTTGTTCTCCCACAAGAACCACTCGGCTGATCCTTCTTCAATATGCACTTCACCAACATGCAGTGTTTCCTTGATTGAATTAGCTCTCACACCAATATTTGCGTCTAGAGCCTTTGCATTGAGGGCTATCTGAAAACGGCTGTGGCGCTGAAGTTGCCTGTGAATGTGGAGTTGGGTGGCAAGTGAAACCCGCAATGTGGAGCATTCGTTTGTGTGGGATGCTCTACCAGGTTCATTTCAGTCCTAGCAATACAAAGGGCACTAAGCATAGAGTGTGAAAACTGAGTTTCCTTGAGAGCTGCTTGGAAGCCTGATGGTGTGTGAAGTTAGCCAAATGGAGTTGTTCTCCCACAAGAACCACTCGGCTGATCCTTCTTCAATATGCCCTTCACCAACATGCAGTGTTTCCTTGATTGAATTAGCTCTCACACCAATATTTGCGTCTAGAGCCTTTGCATTGAGGGCTATCTGAAAACGGCTGTGGCGCTGAAGTTGCCTGTGAATGTGGAGTTGGTGGCATGTGAAACCCGCATGTGGAGCATTCGTTTGTGTGGGATGCTCTACCAGGTTCATTCCTAGATAATGCACTCAAAGGGCACTAAGCATAGAGTGTGAAAACTGAGTTTCTTGAGAGCTGCTTGGAAGCCTGATGGTGTGTGAGTTAGTGAGCCAAATGGAGTTGTTCTCCCACAAGAACCACTCGCTGATCCTTCTTCAATATGCCCTTCACCAACATGCAGTGTTTCCTTGATTGAATTAGCTCTCACACCAATATTTGCGTCTAGAGCCTTTGCATTGAGGGCTATCTGAAAACGGCTGTGGCGCTGAAGTTGCCTGTGAATGTGGAGTTGGTGCATGTGAAACCCGCATGTGGAGCATTCGTTTGTGTGGGATGCTGACCAAGCTACATTTCAGTCATAGGCACACAAAGGGCATTAAGCATAGGAGTGTGAAAAACTGAGTTTCCTTGAGAGCTGCTTGGAAGCCTGATGGTGTGTGAAGTTAGGGAGCCAAATGGAGTTGTTCTCCCACAAGAACCACTCGGCTGATCCTTCTTCAATATGCCCTTCACCAACATGCAGTGTTTCCTTGATTGAATTAGATCTCACACCAATATTTGCGTCTAGAGCCTTTGCATTGAGGGGCTATCTGAAAACGGCTGTGGCGCTGAAGTTGCCTGTGAATGTGGAGTTGGTGGCAAGTGAAACCGCATGTGGAGCATTCGTTTGTGTGGGATGCTCTACCAGGTTCATTTCAGTCCCTAGCCATACAAAGGGCACTAAGCATAGAGTGTGAAAACTGAGTTTCCTTGAGAGCTGCTTGGAAGCCTGATGGTGTGTGAAGTTAGGGAGCCAAATGGAGTTGTTCTCCCACAAGAACCACTCGGCTGATCCTTCTTCAATATGCCCTTCACCAACATGCAGTGTTTCCTTGATTGAATTAGCTCTCACACCAATATTTGCGTCTAGAGCCTTTGCATTGAGGGCTATCTGAAAACGGCTGTGGCGCTGAAGTTGCCTGTGAATGTGAGTTGGTGGCATGTGAAACCCGCATGTGGAGCATTCGTTTGTGTGGGATGCTGACCAAGCTTTCATTTCAGTCCTAGGCACACAAAGGGCATTAAGCATAGAGTGTGAAAACTGAGGTTTCCTTGAGAGCTGCTTGGAAGCCTGATGGTGTGTGAAGTTAGTGAGCCAAATGGAGTTGTTCTCCCACAAGAACCACTCGGCTATCCTTCTTCAATATCCCTTCACCAACATGCAGTGTTTCCTTGATTGAATTAGCTCTCACACAATATTTGCGTCTAGAGCCTTTGCTTTGAGGGCCATCTGAAAACGGCTGTGGCGCTGAAGTTGCCTGTGAATGTGGAGTTGGTGGCATGTGAAACCCGCATGTGGAGCATTCGTTGTGTGGGATGCTGACCAAGCTTCATTTCAGTCCTAGGCACACAAAGGGCACTAAGCATAGAGTGTGAAAACTGCGTTTCCTTGAGAGCTGCTTGGAAGCGTGATGGTGTGTGAAGTTAGTGAGCCAAATGGAGTTGTTCTCCCACAAGAACCACTCGGCTGATCCTTCTTCAATATGCCCTTCACCAACATGCAGTGTTTCCTTGATTGAATTAGCTCTCACACCAATATTTGTGTCTAGAGCCTTTGCATTGAGGGCTATCTGAAAACGGCTGTGGCGCTGAAGTTGCCTGTGAATGTGGAGGTTGGTGGCATTGTGAAACCCGCATGTGGAGCATTCGTTTGTGGGGATGCTCTACCAGGTTCATTCCTGGATAATGCACTCAAAGGGCACTAAACATAGAGTGTGAAAACTGAGTTTCCTTGAGAGCTGCTTGGAAGCCTGATGGTGTGTGAAGTTAGTGAGCCAAACGGAGTTGTTCTCCCACAAGAACCACTCGGCTGATCCTTCTTCAATATGCCCTTCACCAGCATGCAGTGTTTCCTTGATTGAATTAGCTCTCACACCAATATTTGCGTCTAGAGCCTTTGCATTGAGGGCTATCTGAAAACGGCTGTGGCGCTGAAGTTGCCTGTGAATGTGGAGTTGGTGGCATGTGAAACCCGCATGTGGAGCATTCGTTTGTGTGGGATGCTCTACCAGGTTCATTCCTAGATAATGCACTCAAAGGCACTAAGCATAGAGTGTGAAAACTGAGTTTCCTTGAGAGCTGCTTGGAAGCCTGATGGTGTGTGAAGTTAGTGAGCCAAATGGAGTTCTTCTCCCACAAGAACCACTCGGCTGATCCTTCTTCAATATGCCCTTCACCAACATGCAGTGTTTCCTTGATTGAATTAGCTCTCACACCAATATTTGCGTCTAGAGCCTTTGCATTGAGGGCTATCTGAAAACGGCTGTGGCGCTGAAGTTGCCTGTGAATGTGGAGTTGGTGGCATGTGAAACCCGCATGTGGAGCATTCGTTTGTGTGGGATGCTGACCAAGCTTCATTCAGTCCTAGGCACACAAAGGGCATTAAGCATAGAGTGTGAAAACTGAGTTTCCTTGAGAGCTGCTTGGAAGCCTGATGGTGTGTGAAGTTAGTGAGCCAAATGGAGTTGTTCTCCCACAAGAACCACTCGGCTATCCTTCTTCAATATGCCCTTCACCAACATGCAGTGTTTCCTTGATTGAATTAGCTCTCACACCAATATTTGCGTCTAGAGCCTTTGCTTTGAGAGCTATCTGAAAACGGCTGTGGCGCTGAAGTTGCCTGTGAATGTGGAGTTGGTGGCATGTGAAACCCGCATGTGGAGCATTTGTTTGTGTTGGATGCTGACCAAGCTTCATTTCAGTCCTAGCCACACAAAGACCACTAAGCATAGAGTGTGAAAACTGAGTTTCCTTGAGAGCTGCTTGGAAGCCTGATGGTGTGTGAAGTTAGGGAGCCAAATGGAGTTGTTCTCCCACAAGAACCACTCGGCTGATCCTTCTTCAATATGCCCTTCACCAACATGCAGTGTTTCCTTGATTGAATTAGCTCTCACACCAATATTTGCGTCTAGAGCCTTTGCATTGAGGGCTATCTGAAAACGGCTGTGGCGCTGAAGTTGCCTGTGAATGTGGAGTTGGTGGCATGTGAAACCCGCATGTGGAGCATTCGTTTGTGTGGGATGCTCTACCAGGTTCATTCCTAGATAATGCACTCAAAGGGCACTAAGCATAGAGTGTGAAAACTGAGTTTCCTTGAGAGCTGCTTGGAAGCCTGATGGTGTGTGAAGTTAGGGAGCCAAATGGAGTTGTTCTCCCACAAGAACCACTCGGCTGATCCTTCTTCAATATGCCCTTCACCAACATGCAGTGTTTCCTTGATTGAATTAGCTCTCACACCAATATTTGCGTCTAGAGCCTTTGCATTGAGGGCTATCTGAAAACGGCTGTGGCGCTGAAGTTGCCTGTGAATGTGGAGTTGGTGGCATGTGAAACCCGCATGTGGAGCATTCGTTTGTGTGGGATGCTGACCAAGCTTCATTTCAGTCCTAGCCACACAAAGGGCACTAAGCATAGAGTGTGAAAACTGAGTTTCCTTGAGAGCTGCTTGGAAGCCTGATGGTGTGTGAAGTTAGTGAGCCAAATGGAGTTGTTCTCCCACAAGAACCACTCGGCTGATCCTTCTTCAATATGCACTTCACCAACATGCAGTGTTTCCTTGATTGAATTAGCTCTCACACCAATATTTGCGTCTAGAGCCTTTGCATTGAGGGCTATCTGAAAACGGCTGTGGCGCTGAAGTTGCCTGTGAATGTGGAGTTGGTGGCAAGTGAAACCCGCATGTGGAGCATTCGTTTGTGTGGGATGCTCTACCAGGTTCATTTCAGTCATAGCCATACAAAGGGCAATAAGCATAGAGTGTGAAAACTGAGTTTCCTTGAGAGCTGCTTGGAAGCCTGATAGTGTGTGAAGTTAGTGAGCCAAATGGAGTTGTTCTCCCACAAGAACCACTCGGTTGATCCTTCTTCAATATGCCCTTCACCAACATGCAGTGTTTCCTTGATTGAATTAGCTCTCACACCAATATTTGCGTCTAGAGCCTTTGCATTGAGGGCTATCTGAAAACGGCTGTGGCGCTGAAGTTGCCTGTGAATGTGGAGTTGGTGGCATGTGAAACCCGCATGTGGAGCATTCGTTTGTGTGGGATGCTGACCAAGCTTCATTTCAGTCCTAGGCACACAAAGGGCATTAAGCATAGAGTGTGAAAACTGAGTTTCCTTGAGAGCTGCTTGGAAGCCTGATGGTGTGTGACGTTAGGGAGCCAAATGGAGTTGTTCTCCCACAAGAACCACTCGGCTGATCCTTCTTCAATATGCCCTTCACCAACATGCAGTGTTTCCTTGATTGAATTAGCTCTCACACCAATATTTGCGTCTAGAGCCTTTGCATTGTGGGCTATCTGAAAACGGCTGTGGCGCTGAAGTTGCCTGTGAATGTGGAGTTGGTGGCATGTGAAACCCGCATGTGGAGCATTCGTTTGTGTGGGATGCTCTACCAGGTTCATTCCTAGATAATGCACTCAAAGGGCACTAAGCATAGAGTGTGAAAACTGAGTTTCCTTGAGAGCTGCTTGGAAGCCTGATGGTGTGTGAAGTTAGTGAGCCAAATGGAGTTGTTCTCCCACAAGAACCACTCGGCTGATCCTTCTTCAATATGCCCTTCACCAACATGCAGTGTTTCCTTGATTGAATTAGCTCTCACACCAATATTTGCGTCTAGAGCCTTTGCATTGAGGGCTATCTGAAAACGGCTGTGGCGCTGAAGTTGCCTGTGAATGTGGAGTTGGTGGCATGTGAAACCCGCATGTGGAGCATTCGTTTGTGTGGGATGCTGACCAAGCTACATTTCAGTCATAGGCACACAAAGGGCATTAAGCATAGAGTGTGAAAACTGAGTTTCCTTGAGAGCTGCTTGGAAGCCTGATGGTGTGTGAAGTTAGTGAGCCAAATGGAGTTGTTCTCCCACAAGAACCACTCGGCTGATCCTTCTTCAATATGCCCTTCACCAACATGCAGTGTTTCCTTGATTGAATTAGCTCTCACACCAATATTTGCGTCTAGAGCCTTTGCATTGAGGGCTATCTGAAAACTGCTGTGGCGCTGAAGTTGCCTGTGAATGTGGAGTTGGTGGCAAGTGAAACCCGCATGTGGAGCATTCGTTTGTGTGGGATGCTCTACCAGGTTCATTTCAGTCCTAGCCATACAAAGGGCACTAAGCATAGAGTGTGAAAACTGAGTTTCCTTGAGAGCTGCTTGGAAGCGTGATGGTGTGTGAAGTTAGTGAGCCAAATGGAGTTCTTCTCCCACAAGAACCACTCGGCTGATCCTTCTTCAATATGCCCTTCACCAACATGCAGTGTTTCCTTGATTGAATTAGCTCTCACACCAATATTTGCGTCTAGAGCCTTTGCATTGAGGGCTATCTGAAAACGGCTGTGGCGCTGAAGTTGCCTGTGAATGTGGAGTTGGTGGCATGTGAAACCCGCATGTGGAGCATTCGTTTGTGTGGGATGCTGACCAAGCTTCATTTCAGTCCTAGGCACACAAAGGGCATTAAGCATAGAGTGTGAAAACTGAGTTTCCTTGAGAGCTGCTTGGAAGCCTGATGGTGTGTGAAGTTAGTGAGCCAAATGGAGTTGTTCTCCCACAAGAACCACTCGGCTATCCTTCTTCAATATGCCCTTCACCAACATGCAGTGTTTCCTTGATTGAATTAGCTCTCACACCAATATTTGCGTCTAGAGCCTTTGCTTTGAGAGCTATCTGAAAACGGCTGTGGCGCTGAAGTTGCCTGTGAATGTGGAGTTGGTGGCATGTGAAACCCGCATGTGGAGCATTTGTTTGTGTTGGATGCTGACCAAGCTTCATTTCAGTCCTAGCCACACAAAGACCACTAAGCATAGAGTGTGAAAACTGAGTTTCCTTGAGAGCTGCTTGGAAGCCTGATGGTGTGTGAAGTTAGGGAGCCAAATGGAGTTGTTCTCCCACAAGAACCACTCGGCTGATCCTTCTTCAATATGCCCTTCACCAACATGCAGTGTTTCCTTGATTGAATTAGCTCTCACACCAATATTTGCGTCTAGAGCCTTTGCATTGAGGGCTATCTGAAAACGGCTGTGGCGCTGAAGTTGCCTGTGAATGTGGAGTTGGTGGCATGTGAAACCCGCATGTGGAGCATTCGTTTGTGTGGGATGCTGACCAAGCTTCATTTCAGTCCTAGGCACACAAAGGGCACTAAGCATAGAGTGTGAAAACTGAGTTTCCTTGAGAGCTGCTTGGAAGCCTGATGGTGTGTGAAGTTAGTGAGCCAAATGGAGTTGTTCTCCCACAAGAACCACTCGGCTGATCCTTCTTCAATATGCACTTCACCAACATGCAGTGTTTCCTTGATTGAATTAGCTCTCACACCAATATTTGCGTCTAGAGCCTTTGCATTGAGGGCTATCTGAAAACGGCTGTGGCGCTGAAGTTGCCTGTGAATGTGGAGTTGGTGGCATGTGAAACCCGCATGTGGAGCATTCGTTTGTGTGGGATGCTGACCAAGCTTCATTTCAGTTCTAGGCACACAAAGGGCATTAAGCATAGAGTGTGAAAACTGAGTTTCCTTGAGAGCTGCTTGGAAGCCTGATGGTGTGTGAAGTTAGTGAGCCAAATGGAGTTGTTCTCCCACAAGAACCACTCGGCTGATCCTTCTTCAATATGCCCTTCACCAACATGCAGTGTTTCCTTGATTGAATTAGCTCTCACACCAATATTTGCGTCTAGAGCCTTTGCATTGAGGGCTATCTGAAAACTGCTGTGGCGCTGAAGTTGCCTGTGAATGTGGAGTTGGTGGCAAGTGAAACCCGCATGTGGAGCATTCGTTTGTGTGGGATGCTCTACCAGGTTCATTTCAGTCCTAGCCATACAAAGGGCACTAAGCATAGAGTGTGAAAACTGAGTTTCCTTGAGAGCTGCTTGGAAGCGTGATGGTGTGTGAAGTTAGTGAGCCAAATGGAGTTCTTCTCCCACAAGAACCACTCGGCTGATCCTTCTTCAATATGCCCTTCACCAACATGCAGTGTTTCCTTGATTGAATTAGCTCTCACACCAATATTTGCGTCTAGAGCCTTTGCATTGAGGGCTATCTGAAAACGGCTGTGGCGCTGAAGTTGCCTGTGAATGTGGAGTTGGTGGCATGTGAAACCCGCATGTGGAGCATTCGTTTGTGTGGGATGCTGACCAAGCTTCATTTCAGTCCTAGGCACACAAAGGGCATTAAGCATAGAGTGTGAAAACTGAGTTTCCTTGAGAGCTGCTTGGAAGCCTGATGGTGTGTGAAGTTAGTGAGCCAAATGGAGTTGTTCTCCCACAAGAACCACTCGGCTATCCTTCTTCAATATGCCCTTCACCAACATGCAGTGTTTCCTTGATTGAATTAGCTCTCACACCAATATTTGCGTCTAGAGCCTTTGCTTTGAGAGCTATCTGAAAACGGCTGTGGCGCTGAAGTTGCCTGTGAATGTGGAGTTGGTGGCATGTGAAACCCGCATGTGGAGCATTTGTTTGTGTTGGATGCTGACCAAGCTTCATTTCAGTCCTAGCCACACAAAGACCACTAAGCATAGAGTGTGAAAACTGAGTTTCCTTGAGAGCTGCTTGGAAGCCTGATGGTGTGTGAAGTTAGGGAGCCAAATGGAGTTGTTCTCCCACAAGAACCACTCGGCTGATCCTTCTTCAATATGCCCTTCACCAACATGCAGTGTTTCCTTGATTGAATTAGCTCTCACACCAATATTTGCGTCTAGAGCCTTTACATTGAGGGCTATCTGAAAACGGCTGTGGCGCTGAAGTTGCCTGTGAATGTGGAGTTGGTGGCATGTGAAACCCGCATGTGGAGCATTCGTTTGTGTGGGATGCTCTACCAGGTTCATTCCTAGATAATGCACTCAAAGGGCACTAAGCATAGAGTGTGAAAACTGAGTTTCCTTGAGAGCTGCTTGGAAGCCTGATGGTGTGTGAAGTTAGGGAGCCAAATGGAGTTGTTCTCCCACAAGAACCACTCGGCTGATCCTTCTTCAATATGCCCTTCACCAACATGCAGTGTTTCCTTGATTGAATTAGCTCTCACACCAATATTTGCGTCTAGAGCCTTTGCATTGAGGGCTATCTGAAAACGGCTGTGGCGCTGAAGTTGCCTGTGAATGTGGAGTTGGTGGCATGTGAAACCCGCATGTGGAGCATTCGTTTGTGTGGGATGCTGACCAAGCTTCATTTCAGTCCTAGCCACACAAAGGGCACTAAGCATAGAGTGTGAAAACTGAGTTTCCTTGAGAGCTGCTTGGAAGCCTGATGGTGTGTGAAGTTAGTGAGCCAAATGGAGTTGTTCTCCCACAAGAACCACTCGGCTGATCCTTCTTCAATATGCCCTTCACCAACATGCAGTGTTTCCTTGATTGAATTAGCTCTCACACCAATATTTGCGTCTAGAGCCTTTGCATTGAGGGCTATCTGAAAACGGCTGTGGCGCTGAAGTTGCCTGTGAATGTGGAGTTGGTGGCATGTGAAACCCGCATGTGGAGCATTCGTTTGTGTGGGATGATCTACCAGGTTCATTCCTGGATAATGCACTCAAAGGGCACTAAACATAGAGTGTGAAAACTGAGTTTCCTTGAGAGCTGCTTGGAAGCCTGATGGTGTGTGAAGTTAGTGAGCCAAATGGAGTTGTTCTCCCACAAGAACCACTCGGCTGATCCTTCTTCAATATGCCCTTCACCAACATGCAGTGTTTCCTTGATTGAATTAGCTCTCACACCAATATTTGCGTCTAGAGCCTTTGCATTGAGGGCTATCTGAAAACGGCTGTGGCGCTGAAGTTGCCTGTGAATGTGGAGTTGGTGGCATGTGAAACCCGCATGTGGAGCATTCGTTTGTGTGGGATGCTGACCAAGCTTCATTTCAGTCCTAGGCACACAAAGGGCACTAAGCATAGAGTGTGAAAACTGAGTTTCCTTGAGAGCTGCTTGGAAGCCTGATGGTGTGTGAAGTTAGTGAGCCAAATGGAGTTGTTCTCCCACAAGAACCACTCGGCTGATCCTTCTTCAATATGCCCTTCACCAACATGCAGTGTTTCCTTGATTGAATTAGCTCTCACACCAATATTTGCGTCTAGAGCCTTTGCATTGAGGGCTATCTGAAAACGGCTGTGGCGCTGAAGTTGCCTGTGAATGTGGAGTTGGTGGCATGTGAAACCCGCATGTGGAGCATTCGTTTGTGTGGGATGCTGACCAAGCTTCATTTCAGTCCTAGGCACACAAAGGGCATTAAGCATAGAGTTTGAAAATTGAGTTTCCTTGAGAGCTGCTTGGATGCCTGATGGTGTGTGAAGTTAGTGAGCCAAATGGAGTTGTTCTCCCACAAGAACCACTCGGCTATCCTTCTTCAATATGCCCTTCACCAACATGCAGTGTTTCCTTGATTGAATTAGCTCTCACACCAATATTTGCGTCTAGAGCCTTTGCTTTGAGGGCTATCTGAAAACGGCTGTGGCGCTGAAGTTGCCTGTGAATGTGGAGTTGGTGGCATGTGAAACCCGCATGTGGAGCATTCGTTTGTGTGGGATGCTGACCAAGCTTCATTTCAGTCCTAGGCACACAAAGGGCATTAAGCATAGAGTGTGAAAACTGAGTTTCCTTGAGAGCTGCTTGGAAGCCTGATGGTGTGTGAAGTTAGTGAGCCAAATGGAGTTGTTCTCCCACAAGAACCACTCGGCTGATCCTTCTTCAATATGCCCTTCACCAACATGCAGTGTTTCCTTGATTGAATTAGCTCTCACACCAATATTTGCGTCTAGAGCCTTTGCATTGAGGGCTATCTGAAAACGGCTGTGGCGCTGAAGTTGCCTGTGAATGTGGAGTTGGTGGCATGTGAAACCCGCATGTGGAGCATTCGTTTGTGTGGGATGCTCTGCCAGGTTCATTCCTAGATAATGCACTCAAAGGGCACTAAGCATAGAGTGTGAAAACTGAGTTTCCTTGAGAGCTGCTTGGAAGCCTGATGGTGTGTGAAGGTAGGGAGCCAAATGGAGTTGTTCTCCCACAAGAACCACTCGGCTGATCCTTCTTCAATATGCCCTTCACCAACATGCAGTGTTTCCTTGATTGAATTAGCTCTCACACCAATATTTGCGTCTAGAGCCTTTGCATTGAGGGCTATCTGAAAACGGCTGTGGCGCTGAAGTTGCCTGTGAATGTGGAGTTGGTGGCATGTGAAACCCGCATGTGGAGCATTCGTTTGTGTGGGATGCTGACCAAGCTACATTTCAGTCCTAGGCACACAAAGGGCACTAAGCATAGAGTGTGAAAACTGAGTTTCCTTGAGAGCTGCTTGGAAGCCTGATGGTGTGTGAAGTTAGGGAGCCAAATGGAGTTGTTCTCCCACAAGAACCACTCGGCTGATCCTTCTTCAATATGCCCTTCACCAACATGCAGTGTTTCCTTGATTGAATTAGCTCTCACACCAATATTTGCGTCTAGAGCCTTTGCATTGAGGGCTATCTGAAAACTGCTGTGGCGCTGAAGTTGCCTGTGAATGTGGAGTTGGTGGCATGTGAAACCCGCATGTGGAGCATTCGTTTGTGTGGGATGCTGACCAAGCTTCATTTCAGTCCTAGGCACACAAAGGGCATTAAGCATAGAGTGTGAAAACTGAGTTTCCTTGAGAGCTGCTTGGAAGCCTGATGGTGTGTGAAGTTAGTGAGCCAAATGGAGTTGTTCTCCCACAAGAACCACTTGGCTATCCTTCTTCAATATGCCCTTCACCAACATGCAGTGTTTCCTTGATTGAATTAGCTCTCACACCAATATTTGCGTCTAGAGCCTTTGCATTGAGGGCTATCTGAAAACGGCTGTGGCGCTGAAGTTGCCTGTGAATGTGGAGTTGGTGGCATGTGAAACCCGCATGTGGAGCATTCGTTTGTGTGGGATGCTGACCAAGCTTCATTTCAGTCCTAGGCACACAAAGGGCACTAAGCATAGAGTGTGAAAACTGAGTTTCCTTGAGAGCTGCTTGGAAGCCTGATGGTGTGTGAAGTTAGTGAGCCAAATGGAGTTGTTCTCCCACAAGAACCACTCGGCTGATCCTTCTTCAATATGCCCTTCACCAACATGCAGTGTTTCCTTGATTGAATTAGCTCTCACACCAATATTTGCGTCTAGAGCCTTTGCATTGAGGGCTATCTGAAAACGGCTGTGGCGCTGAAGTTGCCTGTGAATGTGGAGTTGGTGGCATGTGAAACCCGCATGTGGAGCATTCGTTTGTGTGGGATGCTCTACCAGGTTCATTCCTGGATAATGCACTCAAAGGGCACTAAACATAGAGTGTGAAAACTGAGTTTCCTTGAGAGCTGCTTGGATGCCTGATGGTGTGTGAAGTTAGTGAGCCAAATGGAGTTGTTCTCCCACAAGAACCACTCGGTTGATCCTTCTTCAATATGCCCTTCACCAACATGCAGTGTTTCCTTGATTGAATTAGCTCTCACACCAATATTTGCGTCTAGAGCCTTTGCTTTGAGGGCTATCTGAAAACGGCTGTGGCGCTGAAGTTGCCTGTGAATGTGGAGTTGGTGGCATGTGAAACCCGCATGTGGAGCATTCGTTTGTGTGGGATGCTGACCAAGCTTCATTTCAGTCCTAGCCACACAAAGGGCATTAAGCATAGAGTGTGAAAACTGAGTTTCCTTGAGAGCTGCTTGGAAGCCTGATGGTGAGTGAAGTTAGTGAGCCAAATGGAGTTGTTCTCCCACAAGAACCACTCGGCTATCCTTCTTCAATATGCCCTTCACCAACATGCAGTGTTTCCTTGATTGAAATAGCTCTCACACCAATATTTGCGTCTAGAGCCTTTGCATTGAGGGCTATCTGAAAACGGCTGTGGCGCTGAAGTTGCCTGTGAATGTGGAGTTGGTGGCATGTGAAACCCGCATGTGGAGCATTCGTTTGTGTGGGATGCTGACCAAGCTTCATTTCAGTCCTAGGCACACAAAGCGCACTAAGCATAGAGTGTGAAAACTGAGATTCCTTGAGAGCTGCTTGGAAGCCTGATGGTGTGTGAAGTTAGTGAGCCAAATGGAGTTGTTCTCCCACAAGAACCACTCGGCTGATCCTTCTTCAATATGCCCTTCACCAACATGCAGTGTTTCCTTGATTGAATTAGCTCTCACACCAATATTTGCGTCTAGAGCCTTTGCATTGAGGGCTATCTGAAAACGGCTGTGGCGCTGAAGTTGCCTGTGAATGTGGAGTTGGTGGCATGTGAAACCCGCATGTGGAGCATTCGTTTGTGTGGGATGCTCTACCAGGTTCATTCCTAGATAATGCACTCAAAGGGCACTAAGCATAGAGTGTGAAAACTGAGTTTCCTTGAGAGCTGCTTGGAAGCCTGATGGTGTGTGAAGGTAGGGAGCCAAATGGAGTTGTTCTCCCACAAGAACCACTCGGCTGATCCTTCTTCAATATGCCCTTCACCAACATGCAGTGTTTCCTTGATTGAATTAGCTCTCACACCAATATTTGCGTCTAGAGCCTTTGCATTGAGGGCTATCTGAAAACGGCTGTGGCGCTGAAGTTGCCTGTGAATGTGGAGTTGGTGGCATGTGAAACCCGCATGTGGAGCATTCGTTTGTGTGGGATGCTGACCAAGCTTCATTTCAGTCCTAGGCACACAAAGGGCACTAAGCATAGAGTGTGAAAACTGAGTTTCCTTGAGAGCTGCTTGGAAGCCTGATGGTGTGTGAAGTTAGTGAGCCAAATGGAGTTGTTCTCCCACAAGAACCACTCGGCTGATCCTTCTTCAATATGCCCTTCACCAACATGCAGTGTTTCCTTGATTGAATTAGCTCTCACACAAATATTTGCGTCTAGAGCCTTTGCATTGAGGGCTATCTGAAAACGGCTGTGGCGCTGAAGTTGCCTGTGAATGTGGAGTTGGTGGCATGTGAAACCCGCATGTGGAGCATTCGTTTGTGTGGGATGCTCTACCAGGTTCATTCCTAGATAATGCACTCAAAGGGCACTAAGCATAGAGTGTGAAAACTGAGTTTCCTTGAGAGCTGCTTGGAAGCCTGATGGTGTGTGAAGGTAGGGAGCCAAATGGAGTTGTTCTCCCACAAGAACCACTCGGCTGATCCTTCTTCAATATGCCCTTCACCAACATGCAGTGTTTCCTTGATTGAATTAGCTCTCACACCAATATTTGCGTCTAGAGCCTTTGCTTTGAGGGCTATCTGAAAACGGCTGTGGCGCTGAAGTTGCCTGTGAATGTGGAGTTGGTGGCATGTGAAACCCGCATGTGGAGCATTCGTTTGTGTGGGATGCTGACCAAGCTTCATTTCAGTCCTAGGCACACAAAGGGCACTAAGCATAGAGTGTGAAAACTGAGTTTCCTTGAGAGCTGCTTGGAAGCCTGATGGTGTGTGAAGTTAGTGAGCCAAATGGAGTTGTTCTCCCACAAGAACCACTCGGCTGATCCTTCTTCAATATGCCCTTCACCCACATGCAGTGTTTCCTTGATTGAATTAGCTCTCACACCAATATTTGCGTCTAGAGCCTTTGCATTGTGGGCTATCTGAAAATGGCTGTGGCGCTGAAGTTGCCTGTGAATGTGGAGTTGGTGGCATGTGAAACCCGCATGTGGAGCATTCGTTTGTGTGGGATGCTCTACCAGGTTCATTCCTAGATAATGCACTCAAAGGGCACTAAGCATAGAGTGTGAAAACTGAGTTTCCTTGAGAGCTGCTTGGAAGCCTGATGGTGTGTGAAGTTAGTGAGCCAAATGGAGTTGTTCTCCCACAAGAACCACTCGGCTGATCCTTCTTCAATATGCCCTTCACCAACATGCAGTGTTTCCTTGATTGAATTAGCTCTCACACCAATATTTGCGTCTAGAGCCTTTGCATTGAGGGCTATCTGAAAACGGCTGTGGCGCTGAAGTTGCCTGTGAATGTGGAGTTGGTGGCATGTGAAACCCGCATGTGGAGCATTCGTTTGTGTGGGATGCTCTACCAGGTTCATTCCTAGATAATGCACTCAAAGGGCACTAAGCATAGAGTGTGAAAACTGAGTTTCCTTGAGAGTTGCTTGGAAGCCTGATGGTGTGTGAAGTTAGTGAGCCAAATGTAGTTGTTCTCCCACAAGAACCACTCGGCTGATCCTTCTTCAATATGCCCTTCACCAACATGCAGTGTTTCCTTGATTGAATTAGCTCTCACACCAATATTTGCGTCTAGAGCCTTTGCATTGAGGGCTATCTGAAAACGGCTGTGGCGCTGAAGTTGCCTGTGAATGTGGAGTTGGTGGCATGTGAAACCCGCATGTGGAGCATTCGTTTGTGTGGGATGCTGACCAAGCTTCATTTCAGTCCTAGGCACACAAAGGGCACTAAACATAGAGTGTGAAAACTGAGTTTCCTTGAGAGCTGCTTGGAAGCCTGATGGTGTGTGAAGTTAGTGAGCCAAATGGAGTTGTTCTCCCACAAGAACCACTCGGCTGATCCTTCTTCAATATGCCCTTCACCAACATGCAGTGTTTCCTTGATTGAATTAGCTCTCACACCAATATTTGCGTCTAGAGCCTTTGCTTTGAGGGCTATCTGAAAACGGCTGTGGCGCTGAAGTTGCCTGTGAATGTGGAGTTGGTGGCATGTGAAACCCGCATGTGGAGCATTCGTTTGTGTGGGATGCTGACCAAGCTTCATTTCAGTCCTAGGCACACAAAGGGCACTAAGCATAGAGTGTGAAAACTGAGTTTCCTTGAGAGCTGCTTGGAAGCCTGATGGTGTGTGAAGTTAGTGAGCCAAATGGAGTTGTTCTCCCACAAGAACCACTCGGCTGATCCTTCTTCAATATGCCCTTCACCAACATGCAGTGTTTCCTTGATTGAATTAGCTCTCACACCAATATTTGCGTCTAGAGCCTTTGCATTGAGGGCTATCTGAAAACAGCTGTGGCGCTGAAGTTGCCTGTGAATGTGGAGTTGGTGGCATGTGAAACCCGCATGTGGAGCATTCGTTTGTGTGGGATGCTCTACCAGGTTCATTCCTAGATAATGCACTCAAAGGGCTCTAAGCATAGAGTGTGAAAACTGAGTTTCCTTGAGAGCTGCTTGGAAGCCTGATGGTGTGTGAAGTTAGTGAGCCAAATGGAGTTGTTCTCCCACAAGAACCACTCGGCTGATCCTTCTTCAATATGCCCTTCACCAACATGCAGTGTTTCCTTGATTGAATTAGCTCTCACACCAATATTTGCGTCTAGAGCCTTTGCATTGAGGGCTATCTGAAAACGGCTGTGGCGCTGAAGTTGCCTGTGAATGTGGAGTTGGTGGCATGTGAAACCCGCATGTGGAGCATTCGTTTGTGTGGGATGCTCTACCAGGTTCATTCCTAGATAATGCACTCAAAGGGCACTAAGCATAGAGTGTGAAAACTGAGATTCCTTGAGAGCTGCTTGGAAGCCTGATGGTGTGTGAAGTTAGTGAGCCAAATGGAGTTGTTCTCCCACAAGAACCACTCGGCTGATCCTTCTTCAATATGCCCTTCACCAACATGCAGTGTTTCCTTGATTGAATTAGCTCTCACACCAATATTTGCGTCTAGAGCCTTTGCATTGAGGGCTATCTGAAAACGGCTGTGGCGCTGAAGTTGGCTGTGAATGTGGAGTTGGTGGCATGTGAAACCCGCATGTGGAGCATTCGTTTGTGTGGGATGCTGACCAAGCTTCATTTCAGTCCTAGGCACACAAAGGGCATTAAGCATAGAGTGTGGAAACTGAGTTTCCTTGAGAGCTGCTTGGAAGCCTGATGGTGTGTGAAGTTAGTGAGCCAAATGGAGTTGTTCTCCCACAAGAACCACTCGGCTGATCCTTCTTCAATATGCCCTTCACCAACATGCAGTGTTTCCTTGATTGAATTAGCTCTCACACCAATATTTGCGTCTAGAGCCTTTGCTTTGAGGGCTGTCTGAAAACGGCTGTGGCGCTGAAGTTGCCTGTGAATGTGGAGTTGGTGGCATGTGAAACCCGCATGTGGAGCATTCGTTTGTGTGGGATGCTGACCAAGCTTCATTTCAGTCCTAGGCACACAAAGGGCACTAAGCATAGAGTGTGAAAACTGAGTTTCCTTGAGAGCTGCTTGGAAGCCTGATGGTGTGTGAAGTTAGTGAGCCAAATGGAGTTGTTCTCCCACAAGAACCACTCGGTTGATCCTTCTTCAATATGCCCTTCACCAACATGCAGTGTTTCCTTGATTGAATTAGCTCTCACACCAATATTTGCGTCTAGAGCCTTTGCATTGTGGGCTATCTGAAAATGGCTGTGGCGCTGAAGTTGCCTGTGAATGTGGAGTTGGTGGCATGTGAAACCCGCATGTGGAGCATTCGTTTGTGTGGGATGCTGACCAAGCTTCATTTCAGTCCTAGGCACACAAAGGGCACTAAGCATAGAGTGTGAAAACTGAGTTTCCTTGAGAGCTGCTTGGAAGCCTGATGGTGTGTGAAGTTAGTGAGCCAAATGGAGTTGTTCTCCCACAAGAACCACTCGGTTGATCCTTCTTCAATATGCCCTTCACCAACATGCAGTGTTTCCTTGATTGAATTAGCTCTCACACCAATATTTGCGTCTAGAGCCTTTGCATTGTGGGCTATCTGAAAACGGCTGTGGCGCTGAAGTTGCCTGTGAATGTGGAGTTGGTGGCATGTGAAACCCGCATGTGGAGCATTCGTTTGTGTGGGATGCTCTACCAGGTTCATTCCTAGATAATGCACTCAAAGGGCACTAAGCATAGAGTGTGAAAACTGAGTTTCCTTGAGAGCTGCTTGGAAGCCTGATGGTGTGTGAAGTTAGTGAGCCAAATGGAGTTGTTCTCCCACAAGAACCACTCGGCTGATCCTTCTTCAATATGCCCTTCACCAACATGCAGTGTTTCCTTGATTGAATTAGCTCTCACACAAATATTTGCGTATAGAGCCTTTGCATTGAGGGCTATCTGAAAACGGCTGTGGCGCTGAAGTTGCCTGTGAATGTGGAGTTGGTGGCATGTGAAACCCGCATGTGGAGCATTCGTTTGTGTGGGATGCTCTACCAGGTTCATTCCTAGATAATGCACTCAAAGGGCACTAAGCATAGAGTGTGAAAACTGAGATTCCTTGAGAGCTGCTTGGAAGCCTGATGGTGTGTGAAGTTAGTGAGCCAAATGGAGTTGTTCTCCCACAAGAACCACTCGGCTGATCCTTCTTCAATATGCCCTTCACCAACATGCAGTGTTTCCTTGATTGAATTAGCTCTCACACCAATATTTGCGTCTAGAGCCTTTGCATTGAGGGCTATCTGAAAACGGCTGTGGCGCTGAAGTTGCCTGTGAATGTGGAGTTGGTGGCATGTGAAACCCGCATGTGGAGCATTCGTTTGTGTGGGATGCTGACCAAGCTTCATTTCAGTCCTAGGCACACAAAGGGCATTAAGCATAGAGTGTGAAAACTGAGTTTCCTTGAGAGCTGCTTGGAAGCCTGATGGTGTGTGAAGTTAGTGAGCCAAATGGAGTTGTTCTCCCACAAGAACCACTCGGCTGATCCTTCTTCAATATGCCCTTCACCAACATGCAGTGTTTCCTTGATTGAATTAGCTCTCACACCAATATTTGCGTCTAGAGCCTTTGCTTTGAGGGCTATCTGAAAACGGCTGTGGCGCTGAAGTTGCCTGTGAATGTGGAGTTGGTGGCATGTGAAACCCGCATGTGGAGCATTCGTTTGTGTGGGATGCTGACCAAGCTTCATTTCAGTCCTAGGCACACAAAGGGCACTAAGCATAGAGTGTGAAAACTGAGTTTCCTTGAGAGCTGCTTGGAAGCCTGATGGTGTGTGAAGTTAGTGAGCCAAATGGAGTTGTTCTCCCACAAGAACCACTCGGCTGATCCTTCTTCAATATGCCCTTCACCAACATGCAGTGTTTCCTTGATTGAATTAGCTCTCACACCAATATTTGCGTCTAGAGCCTTTGCATTGAGGGCTATCTGAAAACGGCTGTGGCGCTGAAGTTGCCTGTGAATGTGGAGTTGGTGGCATGTGAAACCCGCATGTGGAGCATTCGTTTGTGTGGGATGCTCTACCAGGTTCATTCCTAGATAATGCACTCAAAGGGCTCTAAGCATAGAGTGTGAAAACTGAGTTTCCTTGAGAGCTGCTTGGAAGCCTGATGGTGTGTGAAGTTAGTGAGCCAAATGGAGTTGTTCTCCCACAAGAACCACTCGGCTGATCCTTCTTCAATATGCCCTTCACCAACATGCAGTGTTTCCTTGATTGAATTAGCTCTCACACAATATTTGCGTCTAGAGCCTTTGCATTGAGGGCTATCTGAAAACGGCTGTGGCGCTGAAGTTGCCTGTGAATGTGGAGTTGGTGGCATGTGAAACCCGCATGTGGAGCATTCGTTTGTGTGGGATGCTCTACAGATTCATTCCTAGATAATGCACTCAAAGGGCACTAAGCATAGAGTGTGAAAACTGAGATTCCTTGAGAGCTGCTTGGAAGCCTGATGGTGTGTGAAGTTAGTGAGCCAAATGGAGTTGTTCTCCCACAAGAACCACTCGGCTGATCCTTCTTCAATATGCCCTTCACCAACATGCAGTGTTTCCTTGATTGAATTAGCTCTCACACCAATATTTGCGTCTAGAGCCTTTGCATTGAGGGCTATCTGAAAACGGCTGTGGCGCTGAAGTTGCCTGTGAATGTGGAGTTGGTGGCATGTGAAACCCGCATGTGGAGCATTCGTTTGTGTGGGATGCTGACCAAGCTTCATTTCAGTCCTAGGCACACAAAGGGCATTAAGCATAGAGTGTGGAAACTGAGTTTCCTTGAGAGCTGCTTGGAAGCCTGATGGTGTGTGAAGTTAGTGAGCCAAATGGAGTTGTTCTCCCACAAGAACCACTCGGCTGATCCTTCTTCAATATGCCCTTCACCAACATGCAGTGTTTCCTTGATTGAATTAGCTCTCACACCAATATTTGCGTCTAGAGCCTTTGCTTTGAGGGCTGTCTGAAAACGGCTGTGGCGCTGAAGTTGCCTGTGAATGTGGAGTTGGTGGCATGTGAAACCCGCATGTGGAGCATTCGTTTGTGTGGGATGCTGACCAGCTTCATTTCAGTCCTAGGCACACAAAGGGCACTAAGCATAGAGTGTGAAAACTGAGTTTCTTGAGAGCTGCTTGGAAGCCTGATGGTGTGTGAAGTTAGTGAGCCAAATGGAGTTGTTCTCCCACAAGAACCACTCGGTTGATCCTTCTTCAATATGCCCTTCACCAACATGCAGTGTTTCCTTGATTGAATTAGCTCTCACACCAATATTTGCGTCTAGAGCCTTTGCATTGTGGGCTATCTGAAAATGGCTGTGGCGCTGAAGTTGCCTGTGAATGTGGAGTTGGTGGCATGTGAAACCCGCATGTGGAGCATTCGTTTGTGTGGGATGCTGACCAAGCTTCATTTCAGTCCTAGGCACACAAAGGGCACTAAGCATAGAGTGTGAAAACTGAGTTTCCTTGAGAGCTGCTTGGAAGCCTGATGGTGTGTGAAGTTAGTGAGCCAAATGGAGTTGTTCTCCCACAAGAACCACTCGGTTGATCCTTCTTCAATATGCCCTTCACCAACATGCAGTGTTTCCTTGATTGAATTAGCTCTGCACACCAATATTTGCGTCTAGAGCCTTTGCATTGAGGGCTATCTGAAAACGGCTGTGGCGCTGAAGTTGCCTGTGAATGTGGAGTTGGTGGCATGTGAAACCCGCATGTGGAGCATTCGTTTGTGTGGGATGCTCTACCAGGTTCATTCCTAGATAATGCACTCAAAGGGCACTAAGCATAGAGTGTGAAACTGAGTTTCCTTGAGAGCTGCTTGGAAGCCTGATGGTGTGTGAAGTTAGTGAGCCAAATGGAGTTGTTCTCCCACAAGAACCACTCGGCTGATCCTTCTTCAATATGCCCTTCACCAACATGCAGTGTTTCCTTGATTGAATTAGCTCTCACACAAATATTTGCGTATAGAGCCTTTGCATTGAGGGCTATCTGAAAACGGCTGTGGCGCTGAAGTTGCCTGTGAATGTGGAGTTGGTGGCATGTGAAACCCGCATGTGGAGCATTCGTTTGTGTGGGATGCTCTACCAGGTTCATTCCTAGATAATGCACTCAAAGGGCACTAAGCATAGAGTGTGAAAACTGAGATTCCTTGAGAGCTGCTTGAAGCCTGATGGTGTGTGAAGTTAGTGAGCAAATGGAGTTGTTCTCCACAAGAACCACTCGGCTGATCCTTCTTCAATATGCCCTTCACCAACATGCAGTGTTTCCTTGATTGAATTAGCTCTCACACCAATATTTGCGTCTAGAGCCTTTGCATTGAGGGCTATCTGAAAACGGCTGTGGCGCTGAAGTTGCCTGTGAATGTGGAGTTGGTGGCATGTGAAACCCGCATGTGGAGCATTCGTTTGTGTGGGATGCTGACCAAGCTTCATTTCAGTCCTAGGCACACAAAGGGCATTAAGCATAGAGTGTGAAAACTGAGTTTCCTTGAGAGCTGCTTGGAAGCCTGATGGTGTGTGAAGTTAGTGAGCCAAATGGAGTTGTTCTCCCACAAGAACCACTCGGCTGATCCTTCTTCAATATGCCCTTCACCAACATGCAGTGTTTCCTTGATTGAATTAGCTCTCACACCAATATTTGCGTCTAGAGCCTTTGCTTTGAGGGCTGTCTGAAAACGGCTGTGCGCTGAAGTTGCCTGTGAATGTGGAGTTGGTGGCATGTGAAACCCGCATGTGGAGCATTCGTTTGTGTGGGATGCTGACCAAGCTTCATTTCAGTCCTAGGCACACAAAGGGCACTAAGCATAGAGTGTGAAAACTGAGTTTCCTTGAGAGCTGCTTGGAAGCCTGATGGTGTGTGAAGTTAGTGAGCCAAATGGAGTTGTTCTCCCACAAGAACCACTCGGTTGATCCTTCTTCAATATGCCCTTCACAACATGCAGTGTTTCCTTGATTGAATTAGCTCTCACACCAATATTTGCGTCTAGAGCCTTTGCATGTGGGCTATCTGAAAATGGCTGTGGCGCTGAAGTTGCCTGTGAATGTGGAGTTGGTGGCATGTGAAACCCGCATGTGGAGCATTCGTTTGTGTGGGATGCTGACCAAGCTTCATTTCAGTCCTAGGCACACAAAGGGCACTAAGCATAGAGTGTGAAAACTGAGTTTCCTTGAGAGCTGCTTGGAAGCCTGATGGTGTGTGAAGTTAGTGAGCCAAATGGAGTTGTTCTCCCACAAGAACCACTCGGTTGATCCTTCTTCAATATGCCCTTCACCAACATGCAGTGTTTCCTTGATGAATTAGCTCTCACACCAATATTTGCGTCTAGAGCCTTTGCATTGAGGGCTATCTGGGGGGGAAAACGGCTGTGGCGCTGAAGTTGCCTGTGAATGTGGAGTTGGTGGCATGTGAAACCCGCATGTGGAGCATTCGTTTGTGTGGGATGCTCTACCAGGTTCATTCCTAGATAATGCACTCAAAGGGCACTAAGCATAGAGTGTGAAAACTGAGTTTCCTTGAGAGCTGCTTGGAAGCCTGATGGTGTGTGAAGTTAGTGAGCCAAATGGAGTTGTTCTCCCACAAGAACCACTCGGCTGATCCTTCTTCAATATGCCCTTCACCAACATGCAGTGTTTCCTTGATTGAATTAGCTCTCACACAAATATTTGCGTATAGAGCCTTTGCATTGAGGGCTATCTGAAAACGGCTGTGGCGCTGAAGTTGCCTGTGAATGTGGAGTTGGTGGCATGTGAAACCCGCATGTGGAGCATTCGTTTGTGTGGGATGCTCTACCAGGTTCATTCCTAGATAATGCACTCAAAGGGCACTAAGCATAGAGTGTGAAAACTGAGATTCCTTGAGAGCTGCTTGGAAGCCTGATGGTGTGTGAAGTTAGTGAGCCAAATGGAGTTGTTCTCCCACAAGAACCACTCGGCTGATCCTTCTTCAATATGCCCTTCACCAACATGCAGTGTTTCCTTGATTGAATTAGCTCTCACACCAATATTTGCGTCTAGAGCCTTTGCATTGAGGGCTATCTGAAAACTGCTGTGGCGCTGAAGTTGGCTGTGAATGTGGAGTTGGTGGCATGTGAAACCCGCATGTGGAGCATTCGTTTGTGTGGGATGCTGACCAAGCTTCATTTCAGTCCTAGGCACACAAAGGGCATTAAGCATAGAGTGTGAAAACTGAGTTTCCTTGAGAGCTGCTTGGAAGCCTGATGGTGTGTGAAGTTAGTGAGCCAAATGGAGTTGTTCTCCCACAAGAACCACTCGGCTGATCCTTCTTCAATATGCCCTTCACCAACATGCAGTGTTTCCTTGATTGAATTAGCTCTCACACCAATATTTGCGTCTAGAGCCTTTGCTTTGAGGGCTGTCTGAAAACGGCTGTGGCGCTGAAGTTGCCTGTGAATGTGGAGTTGGTGGCATGTGAAACCCGCATGTGGAGCATTCGTTTGTGTGGATGCTGACCAAGCTTCATTTCAGTCCTAGGCACACAAAGGGCACTAAGCATAGAGTGTGAAAACTGAGTTTCCTTGAGAGCTGCTTGGAAGCCTGAA